>NC_046658.1:178331382-178348244 GCF_010883055.1 Belonocnema kinseyi
GCATTTGTTTGCTACCATAAATAAACAATTATACACCTGCTAATAGGTATATTTAGTAATAATTCCGAATTTTTCTACTTTCCGAATTTTTCCTCTCCGTATTTTTCCGTATATTTTAATCTTTGCGCAGTCTTTTTTAAATCTTTTAAAAATGTAAGCCTTTTGCGAAATCATCGAAATCTTTGTGAAACTTTTTAAAAATATTAGTATAACCTATAAAATTATTGGAAATCAATAAAATCTTTTTGAAATCCTTTAAACCTTTGTGAAATATTTAAAATATTTTTCAATGTTTGAAATTTCGAAATCTTTACGAAATCTGTTAATTCTATGCGAAATCCTTGACATTTTTGTGAAGTCTTGACATTCTCTAAAAAATATTTTGAAAATACTCGAGAAATCTTTTTAAATCTCTGAAACTTTTGAAATTATTGAATACTTAGTTTAGTAATTGAATTCTTTAAAATCTTTGTTAAATCCTTTGAGTCTCTCAGATGTCTTTGGGAAATATTTTCAAATCCTTGAAAAAGCTTTGTAAAATCTAAGGAAGATATTTTCAAATCTTTGAAGTCTTTGTGGAATCCTTGAAAGTTCTGTAAAGTCATTGCAATTTTTGAAGTCTTTATGAAATCTTTTCAATTCCTTGAAACCTTCGTGAAATTATTGAAATCTTTAAAATCTTTATGAAATTCTTTAAATCTTTGTGAAATCTTTAGGATATATTGTCAAATTTTTGAATATTTGAAAAACCTTTTCAGATCTTTTAAAAATCTTTGTTAAATTTTCGGGGAAATCTTTTCAAATTTTTGTGAAGTCATTGAAAGCTTGATGACGTAAGTGAAATCTTTACAATTTTTGAAATTTTCTGTACACTCAAAAGTTAAATCTTCAATTCTTCGGTTACTCTTAATAAAAATCCACCTTATAATCATTTAAATATTTAAAAGTTTACTAGAGATAGCACACTATTAACTCTAATAAAAATGTGAATTCAATCAAGTCCACATTGAGCCATATCCAAAATAGCTTTTTAATTTCTGCTAAGTTTAAATATAAATTGCATCAAAATTCCTATATCTCTCATACTATGACTTTTGTCCAAAGAAAATTAATAATTAGTTTATTTATCTTTCTGCGTCTATGTAAATGAAATCGCTAGACGCCCTATTTAATCTTCTGTCATTCGTTCTATTACTATTCTCACATGACCTCTTTTTGTTTAATTAGCAAAATTTTTTTCCACGCATGTCCAGATTTGAAATCCACCACATGTACGACCCAGAATTGACGAAACAAATTCTCAAGCTGGCAGCGATCCAAAACATTTTGACAAGTGTAAATGCACAGATGAATAAGCAAGAGCATAAATTTTGTTTATTGTAAACCAAAATAAACGATTTTAGTATGAAAGTACTACTTTATCTTTCAACGTGTACTATAAAAACCATTGTTAAATTTGATGGAATGACTATTGACTATTGACTATTTACGAGAGGAGCAGTCTGAAATGAAATCGCCGCGACTGGTAGTAACTGACATTCTTCGAGAAGTGGAAAAGAAAGGAAAAAAGAAAAAAGGGGGAAAAAGATAAAACGTCAAAGTCTTGTTGACACATCTGCTTTGGTCGGTCAACGCTCTTCTTTCAACTCGAAAAGCCGCCGCACAGCTATTATTTATTTAATGTCTTTGGTTCTGCGTTACACAACTATTTACCGAGAATACTCGATGGAAGGGCATATGTGTACCTCGGTTCCCACATTCACGATCGTATACAAACAGGCACAAACGCACCTATTTGTACAAACAATTTGACCCACATGGCCCATCTCGATAGAATTTTTCGGTTGTGCAATAATAATTTTTGTTTGTTTCTTTGAGAGTCTAATTGACTTAATGGTTCAGATATGTATGAATGACGCGTTTCCGGTGTCTTTTCTGCGCAATATTCACTATTGTCAAGCTGATGAAGTCGTTTCTGTTATATTTGAAAACAATTTTTTTCTAAAGATTAGTAGAGTGTGTACTCATGATGGTGAAACATATAAAATTCCGGAATTCAAAATCCTCACTAGGCGAAAAAGTAGTTTATTTGGATTCTGAACAAGCATAATTAATTTTGAATTGGTAGATGTGCAACTTTTGGTTACCCGCGATCGAAAAAAAATTTATTGTAAATAAGGTATTTTTCGCAGTTTTTAAAATGTTCTTGAGTTTCAATTCTTTTTAGATTTCTGGAGGTCAAGAGAGTCTGCAAGTACCAGAAAAAATTCTCGTACTATTTACGCAGGTGTTGAAACTTTTTTTTCCGAAAAGGGGTAAAATAAACAAAGTTTTTCGTCATCCTGAAATTCAAGATGAGTAGTCAAATATTTTTCATATGTATGTTAGTCGTCTAGAAATTTCGGGATAACTAGAAGCAGCCTAAAATAAACTAAAATTTAAAAAATGGACCTGTTGAGAGAATTCCGCAGAAAACAATGAGCTGTTGACCAGAATTAATGTGTTCAAAATTTAGCTGTTAATTGAGAAATCTCAGCTGTTGAAAAAACTAAGTTGTTGAAAAAATGTAGCTGTTTCAAAAACTCAGCTATTAAAAAAACGCAGCTACTCAAAAGTTAGATGTTGATAACTCAGCTATCGAAAAAAATTATCTGTTGAAATAAATTAGACTTGGGTACTTAAAAAGAAGTGAGCTGTTAAAAATAATCAGGTGGTAAAAATAATTAAGCGGTTGAAAAACTCAGCTGTTGATGAAACTCAGCTGTTGAAAAAAGCAGAGCTTCGGAAAAAATTAAGGTGTTGAAAATTCCGCTGCCAGTAATAAGTAATAACTCGGTTATTGCAAAGAATTCAGCTGTTGAGAAAACTCAGATGTTAAAAAACTCAGCTTTTGGAAAATTTAGCTGTTGGAAAAACTCAGCTGTCACAAAAAAACGCAACTGTTGACAAAATTAATCTGTTCAAAAATTAGCTGTTGAGAAATTATGCGTTGAAAAGAAAAAAACTCAGCTGTTGAAGAAAACTCAGATGTTAACAAAAATTCTGCGGTTGCAAACACTCAACTTTTACAAAAAAAAACGCAACTGTAGATAGAATTCAGCTGTTCAATAGTTAGCTGACAAATTATCTGGTGGAAAGAATTAAACTCAGAGGTTTAAAAAAATATAGCTGCTGAAAAAATGTAGTTGTTGAAAAAACTTAGCCGTTGAAAAAGTATAGTTGAATAAAATGAACTATGTACAATTACAAATTTTTTTTTCGGTTTCTTCTTGGAATTGGGACCCCCTCCCACTTCCAAGAAGAAACCGAAAATTTGTTACCAAATTTGTTTAGTCCGAAATTTAAGTCATTTTAGGCCCTGAGATATCTGTAATTCTTAATCGTGAAAAAGAAATTTGCTTAAAGATTGATTATGGTTCTGACTTTGTACAGGGAATTTTGAAAAAGAATAAAAAATCTAAAATGGCAATTTCGAAAAGAAGTATAATTACATGTAATCCTTTTCTTTTTGTTACAGGTAAGCCAATCGACAAACACAATCAAAACATTCTAAAGAGCTCTGCGCAATTTTCGGTAAGAGCACGTATTATTACATCGCTTACGATTTTAACAATGATAAATTTTCGATTTTGATAGAATCGCTGAAAGTTCTTCTGTTAGGTATGATTTTTCACAAGTCAGCGAAAAGTAAAAGTATTTACCCTCTTTGAACATATTTTGCAATATAAAGTATATTCAAATTCAAATGGTTCCGCAGCCTGTAAAGACGTAAATAAGTCGTTCAAAGCTCTTTTCATATTTTCCTCACACTACTCTCCACCTTTCGCCATTTCCCCTTACGAACATCATTCCCCTCCATTCCTATATAACTCCCCACCCTTTACCTCCTTCACCCGCCTCAACTTCCTCTCTCATCACTTCCCCTACTACCTCTCCTCTAACACCCCTGACTTCTCTCTTTACCCTAAACTTCCTACTTATCGACCTCACCCCTCACAACTATTCCTCTACTATCTCTACCATCCCTACTCCCATCCCTCTAGATCTTCTTTTTTTTCCTCTTACACCACTTTCCCTCCATTCACCGTTTCCCCTTCTCTCAGTTCTTTTTCTCCCCATACTTCCCCTCAAATCAATGCTACTTACTTCCCCTCCTCCCACTTCTCCTGATTCATCTGGCGCTCTCCCTACTTTTTTGGATAGAAACAGGACTGAAAACATAAAAGGTTGTACCCGGCGCTACGAACCCTGAAAAAACTATTTTTCAGAATGATGTAATTCATCCAGAAAAGCCAAGTTTGTGGAAATATTTCTTATCTTGAAGATATATGACATTCGTATCAAGTAGGTGCATATCTATGAACCGTAGAGCTCAATTACATTGAATAGAAAAAAAAATATTTATTGCCAAATCAATGAGGGTGAGGACAGAACTTTGAGGGGTAAAAGCAAGACGTATGGCCTATTATCATCTCTCCATATACCAATATTCAATTACGCCTTGGCAACCGCTTAGGCGCACAATGCGACTTTGACCTAAGGAAAATGGTTTATTAGGGAGCGGGCGATTCTATTTGCTTGGAATACCCACTCGGAATTTCGAGATATAATCTTAAGGGACGCCGTGGATCATAGCAAATATCACTATGCGTCGAGTGTAACGACCTACAGATTGCCCCAATCTCCAAACGACATGAAATTTATGAATTTCTTCAAATTCATCTAAATTTTACTTTATTGAATCCTTTCAATATTCGGGTTTCATAGCGTTATATTCGTGGTGGAAGGTCCCTCCGTCGGCCGTCGTACTTTTGTCAAGAAACTCGAGACGAGATTCGAGACAAGGTTCGAGATATGATTCGAGACGAGGGTCGAGGCGAGGCGCGATTCGAGACGAGGCTCGATACGAGATATAATGAAGGGCAGAGAAGGACAAGAAGAGGGAAAGGGGCGGAAGGGGGGGATTTAAGTGATTTAATAGCCAGATTTGTTGTCTTTTCTCGAAATAATAGACTAAACAGCAATATCCAATGCATCAACATCAAAAACTATTTCATACTCTAGTAAAAAAGTAAAATTGTTAGCTAGTAGCTTCTTTTCTTTCTAGTAGAACCACAAATAGTAATTTTCTTTTCTTTTAAATGCAAATTCAAATTGAAGCAGGTAGGTAGAGTGCCATTTTGAATAAAATGTACACTTGCGGATCTTCCCGAACGAATCAGCCTTTAATCAATTCTAACGACGTTCCTCTAATCGTTTGGAAATACATTCGCGAAATAGGGATTGTTTATTGCACACGTCGGGATACTTCAGAATGGCTTTTTCGGGTTCCAACGAATGCTAGGGGTGGAAGGAAGGGGGTGCAGGAATCCCGCTACAAGCGGAATAATGTTATAACGCCCCGGTTGGCGGAATTCGAAATTTGTTTCTTTATCGGCTATAATTTTCCGGAATCTACACGCGAATAGGTTGCCTGTAGACCATACACCATTCATACCACGAAAAATGGGGGAGGCACTTGTATTTGAAAACCGCCTCGGTTTACCCTACCCTACCTACGATCCACTTGCTGGGTTCGACGACTCTAAAATTTTATCTGCCCTGCTTACAGCTTCTCAAATATTCTTCTTGAAAACTTTTCTAAAACTTTTTTATTACCTATTTCTTACGAGTTGACAAGAATCCACGCGTTATTGATAGTCGAATCAGTATCGAGGTCGTAAAAAATCATTTTAGAACGAGAACATTCAATTTATTTCACTTTAATATACAACGTGAAAAATTTCTGATTTTTTCTTTAACAGAGATAGACGCTAACTCCAAAGATGTCCGCTAAAAACCGTGAGGCTAAAGGCGCCCTTTTGAATTTCTTAACAAAAAAAATGTATCTGATAAAAACATTTGATTTCTCATCAAGGGCCTACTGTTCATTATTTTTTTCAAAGATGCAAACTTTCTTATCATGATCACAGCTTTTTTATTTGTTCCATCGTAGAACTTCTTTAACTTTTTTCGATCTTAGAGTACAAACGACGATTTTCAGCACGCTGCGCATGAACGAAAAATCTATTTGTAGGGGAATCAATTTTGAACAAATGGAGTTGTTGAAAAAACATATTGTTTGAAAAAAATGCAGCTTTTGACGATTTATCTTTTGAAAAAACACAGCTACTAAAGAAAAGTCAGATGTTGCAAAGTTTAGCTGATGAAATTCAGCTTTTGAAAAAAATTCAGCTGTCAAAAAAAGTAAGTTGTTAAAAATTCAGCTGTTAAAAAAGTCAGCTGTTTTGAGCAAAAAATTAGCTGTTGATACTTTAGTTCTCAAAGAAAATTAAGCTGTTGAAAAGGACTCAGCTGGTGGAAAGTCAGCTGTTGAATTAAATCAGCTTTTTAAAGTTAAAAAGGTAGCTGTTGAGAAAAACTCGGCTATTGAAAAAAATCAGCTGTTGAAAAAACGTAGATGTTAAAAAAACTTTGATGTTAAAAAAGTCAGTTGTTGAAAAATATATATCCGTGCAAACTTCAGCTGTTGGAATAGCATGGCTATTGAAAAGAATTCAGCAGTTGAAAAGAAATGTAGCTGTTGATAAAGACTAGATGTTAAAAAAATTAGCTGTTGGAAAAAATTCAGTGGGTGAAAAACATGCATCTGCCAACAAATTCAGCTACTGAGGAAAATCAGTTGTTGAACAATGCTTAGATATTAAAAATACAGCTGCTAAAAGAATCTAGCTGTTGAAAACTCAGCTGTTGAAAAAGCACGGCTATGTAAAATAATTCGGCAATTGAATAAAAACTAAGTTTTTGAAAAAACTCAGCTGTTGAAAAAAATCAGTTTCTGTAATCAATTTAGCCGTTCAAAACATTCATCTTTTGAAAAACACAACTATTGAAAAGAATTTAGAAGATAAAAAGATATAGGTGTTGGTAAAAATTCATCGGTTCGAAAAGACGCATCTGTTTAAAAAATTGAGCTGCTAGAAAGTTAGATATTGAACAAAATTTGGCTGTTTACAATTCAGCTCTTGAAAAAAGTAGCTGTTAAAAAGACTCAGGTAATGAAAAAAATAAGCTGTTTAAAAAAATCGGCTATTTAAAAGAATTCAGCGGTTGGAAAAAAATGTAACTGAGAAAAATAGCCTAGCTGTTGAGAAAAACTCAGCTGTTAAAATAAATTAAATCTGCTTTTAATAAAAATGCAAATATTTGTTTGAAAATTGGTCTTTTTGACTTCAAATATAAATAATTTCATGGAAATTTTGCTTCTAGTTTGACTTAAAAAATTGTTGTTGAATGTTTTAATCTTCTGTTAAGACAATTTGCAGGGCAGCATTAATTAAAAAAAATTAAGCCTTTTTTTGGTCAACCCTAAGCACTTTTAGCAATATTCGATTTTATTGATTTATTTATTTTAGTTTTATAAATAAACTTTTCGTTTGCTTTTGAGTGTACATAATGTAATGTGAGTAATAATTAAGAATATGATATGAGGAATATGGAATATCGTTTCAAAGAAAACTTGTGTGTCGTTTTCAGGGAGTGGCTTTCCTAAGATGTTCGAAATAGCTTAATTATGTTTTGCAAGGGGTGGAAAGATTAATTTGTTCAGGTGTACCCGAAATGAGCACACACCGTTAATTGACTCGGTATTGTATTTGTGTACTATAAACAAAAGAAACTACCTTTGAAACTCTTCGGCGTAAAAGAGAAATAAAAGTGCCTATTTTCACATTAAACGTTTACGAACAAATATTTAACTTAATTTTTTGTTTAAGGATGCCAAATTTTTTTTTAAGGTGTAATTTTCCATCCACTAAAATTTAAGTCCATAATTTAATAATTCTATTTCCAAAATTACTCGCAGTGCCAAAAAATACGATTTTTCAATTCTAAGTAAGTAATTACAAACAGAATTCAATAAAAAAGATAAGTTTTTACAAAGCAGTTGAATGCTTAATCTGAACAGAAATATTTTCAAACTAAAAACACCAATTTTATACTAATTATGACTTGATTACAGTTTCAAAAAATATAATAGTAGACTTTGTAACCAAAATGAATTAACATTCAACCCAAAAAGGTTTGGTGTGGAAAAAGAAAAAATTGCATAGGCGAAAGACTGTGATGTACAAATAAGAATTTTGATAATTTATGTATTATAGATTAATAGTTTAAATAAACATTGTAGTTCATTTTTAATTATATTTTTATTTATCTAAAAATAAATTAGATAAAATGGTTATCTTCATCAGTTTTTGTTTTGTGGCTTACAATGCTTATTACCAGACATGTCGAAGGAAGAGGATCTGCTCGGTCTTGATTTTGAGCGAACCTAACGATAAAGCGAAAAATCACCACCCTTCAGGATTAAATCCACGGTTACTGACTATGCCAGAGAAAAATAATCTGATCGGTTCTGTTTTCGGGCGAACCTAAGGACAAAATGAAATCCCATCATTCTTTAAGAACCACCTACATGGTGACCATGCTGAAGGAAAAGGATCTGATTGGTTCTGCTTCTCGATGACCCTAACGACAAAACGAAAAACCATCATCCTTTAAGAACTAAATGCATGTTGACCATGCCGGAGGAAAATAATTTGCTTGGTTCTGCTTCTGGGTGAACCTAACGACAAAACGAAAAAACACCATCCTTTAAGAACCAAATTCTTGGTGAGCATGCCAGAGGAAAATGATCTGCTTTGTTCTGCTTCTGGGCGAACCTAAGGACAAAATGAAAACCCATAATCCTTTAAGAATCACCTTCATGGTGACCATGCTGGAGGAAAAGGATCTGATTGGTTCTGCTTCTCGTTGAACCTAACGACAAAACGAAAAACCATCATCCTTTAGGAATCCAATTCATGTTGACCATACTGGAAGAAAAGGCTCTGCCCGGATCTGCTTCTGAGCAAACCTAAAAACAAAAAGAAAAACCACCATCCTTTATTAACCAAATTCATGGTGACCCTACCGGAGAAAAAGGATCTGCTTTTTCTGTTTCTGGTCGAACCTAACGACAAAAGGAAAAACCATCAGCCTTTATTAACAAAATTCATGATGGCCATGCAGTACGAAAAGGATCTGCTGCGTTCTGTTTCTGGGCAAACCTAAAAACAAAACGAAAAACCACGATCCTTTAAGAACCACATTCATGGTGACCATACTGAAGGAAAAGGATCTACTTTCTTCTGCTTTTTGGCAAACCTAACAAGAAATAAAAAAATTACCGTGAATGTGGGCTTGAAAAATTGTAGTTTTTATATTTGTTGTTGAATTTACCCCGAAATTCTTTAGATTATGTATATGAAAAACTAGACAAAATAGCTTCTCCGTTGGACTCACTTTATGAAGTCCGATTTATCAACGATTTCCAAGGGCCCTAAGCTCTGATCTTATACTCCATAAATTCAGAGCTATTGCAAACTGGATATACTTTAGAGAATCCGGACTATCGATAACGGGGCGCGAAGCACGTGTAAAACTTTTATGGATGTATCGAGCAGCACGTAAAGCAATGAGTGCTGGGCAATGAATGATAAGACCTTAAAATGCATTACACTCGGAAAGGGGTGTCACGCGAAATAAGACATACACAGTGGCGCATTATGTGAAAAATATGGTAATAATATTGCCGAGGCCAAGCAAAACAGCCCCCTGCATATGAAATATGCGAGATCGCTCTCCCCTTGCCCCTTTGCCCCGACTGCTTCTTTCTTAGCCCCACACCCTCACTCAACCCTCGCTCGCCTGCTCGCGTTTACTCCTTTTCTCTTTTTAAAGCACCTCATCCGAGCGGCTCGCCCGATCTTAAAGCGCACTCTGGATTTCGAAACTACCCTTACTGAATACAAATGTTCCTCGCACAAGAAGACGCGCTGTTCCTGCCGAATTAGCGGAAAGAATTCCAATGCAAACGAGATTTACACTTCGTTTCGCGACTGGACAAAATGTTAGAGTTGAACAAACAGCTCGACCTGATGGCTATGATAATTCCTTATTGTCCTCACTTCAAATGAATTTTTCATACAATCATCTTCCAGGGCATGCTTTGGCTTTAATCAGGGTTTTCAAAGAAGACGACCTGCGACAAAGTAAGAATACTCCTGCACTTTTGCAGTTCTTAATTCCCTTTTGATGTGCTGAACTTTGACTCATATGCCTTTTTGGAATTCCAAATTTGACACTGATAAATATTATGACTTGAAAAGTTTTTGCGTCCACCCGATAGTAAAATTTTTGACACAAGAGATGATTTTCAAACCAAATCTATAATAGTAGACCTTACAAGCAAAAAAAAAGATTTTTGAACCAAAATAGTTTGATTTTCTTGTTGGCTTCTATCAGTTTAGTTTGCATTAAAGCAAAATGATATAGCGCAATTGTGAGTAATGATTTTGCTTAAACAATTTCATGAATAACCTTGAATCTGTTTACGCAAAATTCGTTACTCACAATTCCACAGTGTTATTTGATGACGAAATCGGTGACCTTTGAAAATATTGTAGAAACTGATCACGGACACGAATCACTTGGGCTATGGAAAGGTCCTCATGTTAGTAAGAAGAATGTTGTGTTAGAAACCCCCTTGCTTATTTAATCAAGAGTAAACTTGGAAAAAGTCAACTTTTTGTGGAAAAAACCTTACTGGTTTCTACAACAAGTTGATTTTTTTCAGTTTTAACAATATTCTCGAAGGTTACCAATTTCACCATCAAGTGATGCTGTGCAATTGTGAGTAGCGCATTTGGCGTAAGCAGCTTCACGGTTATTTATGATGTTGTTTAGGCAAAATTCGTTACTCACAATTGCGTAGTATCATTTTTCTTAAATGAAAACTGAACTGATAGAACCAATTAATAAAATGTAACTATTTTGGTTTCAAAATTTCACTACTTGGTTGAAATTTCTTTTATCTTAAATTTCAACTTGTCAGTTGAAAATTAATCTTTCATGGTAAAAATGTAATCTTCTTGGTAGAAAATTTATCCTTTTTGGAAAAAATGAAATTTTTTGGTTATTGAATAATCTGTTTAAATTGAGAATCCAACTATTTTTGTTGAAAATTCATATTTTCGGGTTCATTGAACTGTTTTTTATTTTTCATTCCAATCTTTTTTTGTTATAATATGAACTATACCTGTTTTTTTACATTAAAATTATTTGCAAAAAATTGTTCAATGGTGGTTATTTTTTTATTTTTACATCCGGGAAGCAACAATATCATTAATAATCGAAAAGTTTTTCTCTTTTATTAATACTACAAATTAAATTAAAACATATAACACGTTTCTTCAAAAATTCATCTTTTTTGTTTAAAAAATCGACTGCTTGGTTTAAAGTTGAGCTAAGTAAAATTTCACTTTTTGGTTAAAGGTTCATAATTTCATTAAAAAATACAACTATTTGGTTTTAAATAAACTTTTTTCTGAAAAATTCAACTGTTTTGTATAAAATTAGTCTTTTTGGTGAAAATTCATTTTTTTAGTTGAAAAGTATGCTATATTGTTGAAAAATTCAACTATTTGCATGAAAACAGAACTATTTACTTAAAAATTTCACTATTTGCTACAAATTTAACGTTTGTTTTTAATAATTAGATTTTTGGTAGAAAAATTCATTTTCTTGGTGTAAAATTGTTCTTTTCGGTTAAGAATGAAACTATTTTCTTAAAAATTCATCTTTCTTAATGGAAAATTAACTTCCCTATCAGAAATGTATCTTTTCCGGCTCAAAAGTCTACTTCTTTCTAAAATAATAAAAAAATTTTTTTGAAAACTGAACTTTTTTGTTGAAAATTTATCTTTTTCATTCGAAAATTAATTTTGTGTGGCTGAATATTTATCTTTTTAATTCAGGGTTTAACTATTTAAGTTAGAAATTCGTCTTTTTTGATTTAATATAACTCGTTAAAAATTCGTTTCTTTTCGAAAATTAATGTATTAAAGCTAAAAGTTGGACGGTTTGATTACTGATTCAAAAATATTATTTTTATTTCAAAGTTCAGCTATTTGATTTTGTCACCTAGTTTGTTGAAAATTCATCTTTTCATAGAAAACTCGTGTTTTTAGATTAATAATTAAGCTATTTTGTTAAAAATTATTTTTTATTACATTTGAAAAGTCTTTTTCTGGGTTGAAAATTAATTTATTATAGTTTTATATTCAACGGTTTTAGTTGAAGTTTAATCTTATATGTTTAAATATTCGACCATTTAGTTAAAAATTTAATCATTTTATGAAAATTTCTCAATTTGGTTAAAGTCATCTTTTTTTTTGTTAAAAATGCGTCCTTTTCGATTGAAAATTCATCTTCTATGGTATAGAAGTTACCCTGCTTGGTTGAAAATTGATCTTTCCGGGTTGAAAATGAACTTTCTTGTTAAATATTAAAATGTCTTGAAAAAAATTTGTCTTTATCGCTTGAAAGTTAAACTGTTTAATTCTTTATTCAACTGTTTGGTTAAAAAATATTTGTTTTTTAAAAATTCGTCTTTTTGGGTTGAAAATTCATCTTTTTGATTGAAAAATATTTTTGGGTCGAAAATTGTAACTATTTTGTTGAAAATTTAATATATTTTCCCTGTTTTGAGATAATTTTGGGCTACGTTACTTTCGGGGGGGGGGGGGATATAGCCCCAGAATTAATAAAGTAGTTTATGTAGTTTATGGATAGCCTCGAACCTTTGAAAATATGATAGATTCTTGTTTTCCTCATAAGTGTACTAATTGATGATAAATAACCTTGAAGCTTTTTACGCAAAATTCGTCACTCACAATTACACAGTATCATTGTAGGCTAAAATCAGTAAGCTATAAAAATATTCCGGAATTCGGAATCTAGGGTTAGAAAACATCCATTTATCTTCTATCTTCAAAATTTGTTTTTGGAATAAAATTTGCGTTGATCATTGGTGATGAAAAATGGATAAGTTTGAGGGTCGATATTGTATTTGTTTGTATAAATTGAACGTTGCGTTACTTAAAGCAACTCTGCCAGAGGCTAGCTAGTTAGAAGTCGTTAATGAAAATCAAACAACGGAAAAAATTACACGTTCACTTAGTGGTTAGCATCGACATTCTCCTTTCTGCCCCTGAGACTTTTCGGGGGTGGAAAATAGGCGGGGCGGTGGTTTCGCTTTAGTCAGCTTTTCCTTTCGCACACTGCATCAACGTGCTTGGGTCAGGCAGACTCAAAGAGGCATTTGCTTTTTTTGCTTTTTTCTTGCCTTTTCTCTCTTCGTTATCGTCGAAAGATGCTGATAAAACGTCTCATTCCCCGGCGCGGATGCTCCCTAATCTTAATTTCAAGACTCACTCCTCTTCACTTTACTTCATGTTCATTTTCATGTACCAACCCTTCTTTCAAAATTAATACGGTTTTTTCCTGACAAAAACCCATTAATCAAATTTAAAATAATGCATGAAGGTCTACACAGTAAATGCAAGTTTTGATCAATTCAGTGTTTGATTCATGCGACTTTTTCGACTAGGAATCCCATTTAAGTAACTCCTATTTTGGTAATTCATAGAATTTCTGTCCTCGAATTTTGGGGATGTGGGGACTATGGGATCGAAAGAGATACGGTGTTCAATCAAGCGTGAAAATCTACATGAGGACCGCACTATCAGCGGATTAGTTGCATGAGGTTGCGGCATGCGTCCAGATGCAACAGAAATGATTAATAACATTTAAACTTTTAAAATTTTAATTCAAAACTAAAAAAATGTAAAATTTTAATTTATAGCATTAAAAACTGAATCATTACTCATTAAAGGTTTATACATGGATGATGTTGAATTAAAAGCGTTTGAAATTGAACTCTTTCCCCTTTTCCATTTTTTCCTCTTTTTTAAAAGATTCTCCTTTTTTGCCCTCTTTTTTGAGAACTTTCCTCTTTTTCAATTTCAACAATTTATAGTTGAAAGTCTATTATTATTAGTTAAAAATCTGACTATTTGGTTGAAAATTGAATTATTTTTTTCAAAAGTAATTTTTGGGTTAAAAAATTCAATAATTTTGCTTAAGTCCGTCTTTATAGATTGAAAATTTATCTTTATGGTGGTTAAAAATGTATCTTTCATGATTGCATTTTTTTTATTTTACCTTTTTTTTGAAAAATGTTTTGCTAAAATTTATTCTTTGTTCAATAATTTAACTAATTGATTGAAAAGTCGTCTTTTTCATCGAATTCAACCGTTTCTTCATTAAAATTAAAAACATTTGGCTTAAATTATCAATTATTACATTTTATGTTGAGGATTGATTTTTTTGTAATGAATTTCGGTTTGAAAACTAAATTACATGGTTGAAAGTTGAACTCTTTAGTTCAAAATTTAGGCATGTAATTTTTTACTATAAAAATTAATTCTTCAAATTAAATATTGAATTAGTTCATTTCTGATTGAAAATTTATCTTTTTCTTTAAGAATAATTATTTTACTTGAATATTCATCTGTTCAGCTAAAAATTAATTATTTATATAAAAATAAGTTTATTCTAGTCAAAGATAAACAATTTTAGTTGAAAATTCATCTTTATTAATTTAATGTTAATTCATTCTGGGTAGAAAGTCAACTATGTTGGTAGAAAATTCATCAATTTATTAAAAATTTATCTTTTTGATTAAAGATGAATTATTTCAGTTAAAAATTCATCTTTTTGGCTTAAAATTAATATTTTTTCACTGAAATTTTAACTATTCTGGTTGAGGATTCATAATTTTATTTGAAAATTCATCTTTATTGATTAAATGTTAATTATTTCAAGTTGAAAAGTATCCGATAACTGTAGGATCCTTCTTAGTTGAAAATTGTATTCTTTCAGTATAAAAAATTTTGGTATTGGGTTGAAAATGAACTTTTTAATTGAAAATTCATCTCTTTGGGTTGAAAATTCAACTGTTGTGCACGTGTCACTTTTAATAGAAATTGATTCTTTTTTTGTTTGAAAATAATTCTATTTTGGTCTGATTGATTAAAAAGTTGTCTTTTTTCGTTGGTATCTGGTTTTAATTGAAACTTAAAATCCTTTTTGGTTAAAATATTAACTATACATTTTTAATTGAAAGTTAATTTTTTTCTAATTCAACTATTTAGTTGAAAGTTAAACTTCTTTCTTAATAATTAATTTTTTAGTTGAATAAATTTCTATTTTAGTTTGAAAATGCATTTCTTAGGATAAAATTGATTTGTTAACTGAAAATCAAACTTTTCCATTATTGGTTGAAAATTCAAATATTTGTTTGAAAATTGATGTTTTTAAATAAAAAATTTAACATGCGTCAAAACATTTTCTGTTGTACCATGGATGTTGTAAATCTTCAAAAGTTAGAAGCTGAACTAGGGTTATTTTAATAAACACTTTTAGAAATAAAATAAAATAATTTCCTGAGCCGTAGAAGAATAAAGAATAGCCGAAAATTTTTTCTAAAACAGTCCAGAACTAAAATATCGAAGTCTATTCAAATTAACTAGTTGACAATGAACAAATTAGAAATTATTTGAAGGAAAGTGTTTTTACGCTCAACTCTCGATATAAGAACCCCCGATTTACGATATTACTAGAACTGATCTCCTCGGAAGTGTCATGACGAGGGGAGCCGGGGGGTCGAGAAAGAGGCGATGCTCAGTCAAGCGTGACAAACAGCATGGGGGCCTTACTCTGGGCGCATCAGCTGATCAAGGCCATCGCAAGCGATGCAAAAAACCATTCTTATATCGGAAGTTGAGTTTCTTATTATACAATTGAGCTAAGTTCTTCTTGGGGTAAGTGCAACTCGGTTTTAGCCTTGCTTTACTGTCGGAGATTGCTGGAAAAGCTCTGATCAATCTCTCTAGCAATCACCTCAGGCGAAGAGTTTAAAGAAGTCATCGTACGTCGTAGATCAGACAAAAATATGGAAACTATCTGATAATCCTATAATAAAATCGATACTCTTAACCTCAAGAACATCCAACAAGTAAAGCTCTCCACGAGGGCTCATTAGTATCCAAAATCATTTCAGCCTCTCACTTTGCTGACAGTCTTCACACACATTTCTCATCAGCTATTATTGAGAAAATAAATAGTTTGAAACTTCTTGTCTTGATAAATCGAATCAGAAAGTTAAATATTGTAGGCGCCAAGCAAGAATGCAAGACTGCAAGACAACGAACGACTCTCAATCTCATTCCAGTGGCTAAACATCCTTGGACCAAGTGGATACCGTAGCCAAGTAATCTCATCGCAATGGAGGCAGCTATGTTTTACTTTCATTCTAGTTAATAATTCAGTATCAATTAGTGGCTGTTTGAATTATGAAGAGGCCCTTCTTCGTTCTTTGGCTTTCCGGTCGACGAATCTCGCGGCCTCCACGCCAAAGAAACAAATCGAGAGTGAAAAAAGAAAGGAAATAAAAAGAAAGAAAAAGAAATAAAATGCGCACGATATTTACGTTTCCGACGGCGCGCGCGAAGAGAAGAAGGATTCGATTATAAACGAGTTAACTCGAGCGAAATGTCGGTGGGTGTACTTATTTCACGAGGGCACTCTGAAAACAACGCTATTGGAAAATTAGAAAGTTGGCAAACGTCTTCTTTGTTTGACGGAGCCGACGAAGAACGAAAATTGCAACCCTCTTCAATCACCAATTTTCTCTCGCTTCTTTACTTTTTTATAACAATTTTCAATCAGGTTAGTATTTGTTAACATAAGAAACCTCGGGAAGCCGTGCGACTACAAAAAAGATGTTGGTAGCCAATTGGGACGTCAGTTAAGTAGTTAAAATCTTCTCTTCTCACAATTACTCTTCATTGCTCCTCCTGCTCCCCCTCCTATCCCTCTTCCTACTCCACTACCCTACTACCCCCCACTCTTCCCAT
>NC_046658.1:178348344-178390354 GCF_010883055.1 Belonocnema kinseyi
CCTCACTTTCCACACCACTTTCCTCCCTACCCAACCCCTCCCGTACTGACGCTCGCTCACCTACTACCCCTTCCTCTCTTCCCATCATTTTCTCTACTTCCCTCCCTTCCACTTTCCCTCCCATTCCTCCATTATCCTTTACGTTCCCTCCTTATTCTTTCCCTTGCCTACTTTCCCTTCCCTTATTTCCCCTCAATGCACCGAATCCTCGTCACGGGAAAATGTGTCTTTACAAAATTTTTATTTTCAGGGAAGAAAAAAAGTTTTATTTTCCTATATTGGTATATAGCTCTGGAAAATCCTTCTTTTTTCTGAAAGTGTTTCCTGCTTTTAGAAGATTTACAACTTACAAGGATCAACAGAAAAGGTTTAAGAAATCGTGGGATTTTCAGCTGATAAAGATCAGTTGTGAAATAAATAGTTTAATTCTCAACCAGAAAAGATGAATTTTCAACCACAAATAGAACAGTTAAATTATCTGTGTAAAAACTTAATTTTCGAGAAAATAGTTTCATTTTCAGTCAAGGAGATTATTTTTTCAACTAAAATAATGAACCTTTGATTGGAGTGGTTAAGTTTTCTGTTTTAAAAATTAATTAGCAAGAAAATAATTAAATTTTAACCTAGAAAATAAATTTTTAACAAAAAAGCTTATAGTTGTTATTTCCACTTAAAAATTTCAATTTATAATTTAAAACAGTAGAACTAAATAAAAAGGACGAAATTTCGAGAAAGAACTTGAATTCTTCACATAAGAATAATTATTTCTAACGAAAAAACATGACATTTCTATCGAAAGAGATGAAGATTTTTCTGCAAAACATGTAGAATTTTTAACCCAAAAATATGTTTTGGGCGAAAAATTTCGTTTTCGACCAAATAGATGAATTTTCTGCAAAAAAGTGAATTTTTAACATATTAGTTAATTTTTTTTACTATGAGATCAACTTTCAAATAAAATATTGAATCTTGAAAAAAAAAATTACCTACCTCAAAAAAAATGCAACGCAACACATGGATTTTTAACCCAATATATTAATTTGCAACCAAGTGAATTAATTTTCTACAAAAGAAAGTCTTTTTAGTTGAAAAAAAATATTTTCAACTAAAAAAAAAATCATCAACAAAATAGTTTTTGCAATAAAAAAAATCAATTTCTAAAGCAAAATTTAATAGTTGAATTTTCAAAACCAGAAGGTGAATTTTCTACAATCCAGTTGAATTTTAAATAAAAAATGTAAGCTTTCAACCATAAATTTCATTTTTAATCAAATAGTTGAATATTTAACCCTAAAAGATGAACGTTCAATTAAAGAGTTGAACTCTCAGGGAAGATAGTTGAATTATTAACCAAATTGTATCATTTTCAACAAAATAATAAAATTTGTAACAAAAAATTTTATATTTATGAAGAAAGGAGATGAATCTTCAACTGGAATAGTTGAATTTTCATTCAGATAAATAAATTTTTTTAATACGAATATTCAACTCTGAAAATGGGAAAAACTGTGGGAAAAATGGGAAAATGAAAAACTGGAAATGGGTTTAAATATAAATGAGAAGTAGATTTTGCCGAGTTAGAATATAGTCCACTAGAAACGAATATTTTTTTAAATACTGATAATCAGATTGAAAAAGAGTCAACATTGATATTCTTTAAAAAATGTACTTCTTTCAAATTTTGACCTTCAAAATCAATTTTGCGAATATTATGATGGCCATACTGGTAATTAATTCGTAATTTATTTTAAAAAAATGAAAAAAAATGTAAAAACAAATAATTTTTTTGCAGCTCGTATTCGACTAAAAAAAGAGAAACTCTCGCCAGGGTTAGATGTTTGTCCCATTTAATAAATTCTCCAAATTCCTTTAAAATCTAAAAAAAAGTTCTCCCTCTTGAAATAATTGTAGAAATTTTCATGCTCGGATATTAGTTCTCGAAATTTTAATGAGACAGTTCGCCGGAAATGTGTGGGAGGCTATTCCACCAGTATTGTGTTAAAATGTACATGACCACTGAATATTCACCGTGAAAAAAAGATAAAGACCAAGGGCTTGATTTAAGCGACCCAGCGATTCGAATAAGGTGGAAGGGTGGTTAGTGGAGGGTGAAACGAGGGATGCAAATCACAACGGAATTGATGAAAATGCCATCGATTTTTCCGTAAATGTTTAAGCCGCAATTGTGAAAGCTTATGCATTACTTTTCTCTCGAGTTTACCCAAAACAACTTAAGTCTCGGGAGGAAATGAAACTCTACGGAAAATTAAACCATTCTCGCATTAACCTCTAAAGTAGTTCACATCTTTTTGTCTTCTTACTTAATAACTGATTCCCAGGAAGCGGATTAGAGTTACTGTGAAGTTAGCTGTAGAACGCAGCTCGCTACTCACATTAGGGGAATTCCTGTTAGACCAGCGACCGTCCTCGCCTCGACGCATGTGTCCTTACGCGTGCGCCTCTACGCATGTGCCCTTACGTGCGCACGCCTATGCATGTGAGAGCCGAGCTGCGTTCATCAGCTAACTGCTCCCTCCTGATTATATTGTTCAGATTTTGTAGCTATTGTAATATTAATAAGAGTTTTTATTATTTAAAACAATTTTCACAAAATAACTTACTCTTAAATATTCCAATTTAGATTTTACAAATAGTCTCACCGAGAGACTACAGAAAAGTGGTACCAGCATTTCGATGAAATATCTGGATTGAAAGTAAAACGATTACCGCGTTTAATATTCATTTCTGCCGGTCCTCTGAATATTAAGAATGCTATTACTGGACGGTAAAAGACAACTCAAAGAGACAAGGAATAAAATCGGAAAATTAACAGCAGGATAAGAACGTTCTGAACATTCAAAAGTCTCAGAAATAGTGAACCGATTAAGAAAATATATTTCTATTAAATCACATGGTAAAGTCTTCAAGTATAAATAGTTTAATAATAATAAATATTTTATTTTTTAAACGAAGAGGATAAATTTCTACAAAATAGTTGGATTGTTGACCTAAGATGATTGTTTTATAATAAAATACTTGCATTTTTTAACGATCAATTTAATTTTAAAACAAACATATATATTTAACCAAATAGTGGTATTGTTAATCCACAAAGATTAAACTTAAGAAAAAAACACTATTATTTTTAATGAGATAGTTAAAAATTTTAATAAAAAAGACGAGTTTCTTTAGAAGGCAGTTGAATTTTCAAACCGAAAAGTTGAATTCCAAAGAAAATATTTATAGTTGATATTTTAACCAAATAAGATGAATTTTCTACCGAAATGGTCGGATTTTTAACAAAATAAATCATTTTAAAATTAATACAACAATTTGAATCAAAATAGGCCAATTTTTAACAAAATAGAAGAATTTTTAATTTAAAAAAATCATTTTTCAAATAAAAAGACGAATTTCTAAAAAAAATAGTTGATTTCTCTTTAAAAAAAGAGTCAATTCAGATTTTTGAACTTACAAGACGAAAGACGTGTTTCCTGTAAAACAGTTTAATTTAATAGTAATTTAATATTCAATGGAATATTAAAATTTGTGATTAAAATAGAATTTTTAACAAAAAAAAGTTTAACATATAAATTTAAATTCACAACATTTAAAATTTAATATCCTAAAAAAGTTTTCTGCTTTTTCCAACAAAAAATGTCAAATTCTCTGATTTTTTCCTGATTGCAAGGTTTTCCCTGATCTATAACGGCCCCTACACCCTAAATGTAGAAACTCAAATTTTAAGTGTGGCCGTGCGGTCTCACAAACCGCACCGTTCTTCTCATATACGGCTCCCTCTCCCCAATGTTGTAAAAGAATATTAGTAAGAGAAGTTATTAAAATTACATAATTTTTTTACTTATCACGTCCATACTTGAAGGTTAAGTTTAATATTTTTTTAAATTAAAGAAGCTTTCTTAAGAGTTATTCCGTCTTAAAATTTTGAGAATCGTATAAATGTTATCGAAAATTTCTTTTGCCCTCCGCTTTCTAATTTCTATTCTGCGACCCCGGATATTTTTCTCACCCCTTTACTCAGTCAGCCCTCTGCCCAAGTGAAGTACCCTCCATCCACTCGGCGTGAAAAATATTGGATAATTTTCCGAGTCAGAAAATCCGCTGTTGCCTGACTTAATTGTATCATCAAGAACACGAAGGAATCGGCCAAAAGGGGTTTAAGTAATACCATACAATTTTTAACCGCAATCTCATCCGGTATTCCTGCCAAGTTAAGTTTGAAACTCGAAGCGTGCCTGTCGCCAAATTTCTCCATTCTTTCTGCCTTCCTTATCTTTACGAACCCCATTCTTTCTTCTTGAGAAGCTTTTTTACCCTTTTTTCAGAAAGAGCGAAATACTTGAGAAATTAACTTACCTACTTATGCAAAATCTTTCCCTTTTCAACACTTTTCATCCCTTTTAAGAATCTTGACGAAAAATTGAAGTAAATACCGTAGAAGGGGGTTAAGTGGAGCATGTGTGGGGTAGGGCGGAACAGTGCGAAAAAGTACCTTTTTTGGACAAAAATTGAACAAGAATAAGATTCTTAAAGCATTTTCGTATTTTCTTTTTAGAAATGACCCCAAATCTTCCAGGTGTAATAGGAGACTGCGAATATTTTTCTCTCTTTTGAAAGAAAAAATTGTTATTTAAAAACAAAGTCTTTTTTCTAACTTTTTAATGATACCATTACTTTCCAGATTTTCAAATTTATTGAAACAGGTCATAAGTGAATGTAATGATTAACTCAAAATAATATTCAGTAGGTTAGAGAAAGAAAAAATTGTTTAAATTGTTATAAACAAATATTGAACAAAAGTTACTGTTTCGTATTTCACAATCATCAGATATTTGTAATCCATAGATGTTTCATAAAATATGACAGATAATAATGTGTGCTTACAATTCCTTAAGAATAGGAGCAATTCACCAATTATCTAAACAATTTTTAAAATCAAGTGCAGACTTTAACCATTTTACTATGAACGGGCATCATTTATTGCGGAATCAACTTGAAATGTTTTCCCTACGATTCCGTGCTTTCATATTTTCATTCTTTAAAAAACTATTAATTATGTGAACAATTTTTATAAACAAAAGTACATTTTCACCATTTTTTCACGAGTATGATAAATTTTGGTTTAAAGAATATATCGCTAGTCGATTACTCAAAAAATGAAGCCTATTTATAAAAAAATTGTGAAAATGTATATTTGTTTAACAGTTGGTTGATATAATTAACAATTATTGTCATTAGGAAAAATGTGGCAGCAAGGAGTCTTTGGCAAAAAATTTCGAGTTGATTCCGAAAAAAAATAAATCCTAATAATAAGAAAGTGATTCAAATGTGCATATTTTAAAATAAATATTGTTTAAATAATTAGTAAATAGCAGCTATTCTGAACTAATTGTAAGTGCACATTACCATTTATCATATTTCATATAAAATCTCTGGATTTTAAATAGATAATCATTGCGAATAACGAAATAATTACTCTTGTACAGCAATTTGTTTATAAAATAACTTGAAACTTTGTTGTTGAACCATAAATTTTTGTTTAGTCAGAGTGAAATTTGTATAATAATAAGAAAATCCCACTATTTTCGTTGAAATTTGGTTTGAAAATTATTCTTTTTTATTAATTGTGTATTTTTTGGTAAATTCTTATTTTTTGTGTACAAAATTGATCTTCTTGGTTCACAATTAAAATAACATAAAATTAAATTAAATTTTAAATTATATCATTTGTTCTATTTATTATGATATTTTTAAAAAAGAAAAAACAATTTCTCAAAAACCCACAGAAAATTTTTCCTATAATTTTAGGAATAACAGGTACTAATATAGTATACTTACCAAGAATTTCACATTTGTTACTTCTTCGTTTTTCAAGGGGATAAAATTGTTTTTTGTTTTTAAATTTTTAAACCGATTTTAAGATATGTAGATATATAGTTTTATAAATTGCTTTTGAAGGATTATTTCGTTATGCCGAATTAAAAGACATTTTTCTTATTTTTAGTAAAAAGTAACAGTAACGTATCTATTACGCTTAAAAATTTAAGGAAAAAATAGATGGGATTTTTGAAAATTTTTTTTCTTATTTTCAGAAAATTGACATAACTGTGCCACTTTTTAATATTTAAGCATTTTTCTCTAATTTTGAAATCTTGGCTGAAAGTTCTTCATATATTTTGATGAAAATTCGTATTTTTTAGTAGAAAATTCATCTTCCTGGTTGGAAATTTATCTTTTTCGTTGGATATTTACGTCTTTGATGAAAATTTCTCTATTTTTTTTAAAGCTTGTTTTTTTGTTAGAATTTTTTTCTTTTTTAGTCAAGAATTTTCTTGAAATGTTTTGTTAGGATTAAAAATTAATTCTTTCAACTGAAAATGTAACCATTCGATTTTTTGTTGAAAATTAATACTTTTATGTTGAAAATTTATATTTTAGGGGAGACCAGCGCTAAGCGCTCACAGCTTTTCTATCGCCATTTTTCAATAAAAAAAATTAAGTTATTTTATATTTGATCAAATTTACACCTACTTTAAAGACGTTCGCGAAAAGGCATGGGGTTAAGCGCGCACTATCATTTGCAGGCTTAGCGCTAAGCGCGCACCTTTCGATTTCTAAAGAAAATTTTTTGAAAACGTTCTATTTTTCGCTCAAATTTTAATTTCGAGGGTTTGCAATGTGGGCAGAGAATAGAGAGATTTTTTTCTATTTTTTGCCCTAAGTTGCACTTCTTTACCTTTTTCCGGCCCTAGGGCACAACCGGCAATTTTCCGCTCGCCGCGCATGGACGAAAAGTCCGAATTTATAAGCATTCGGGCACAAAACAATTTTTTAGTCTCGCGGCGCACACACGAGAATCGCGCTGAGTCATCCCGTACGGTAAGTGAGCGATCAGCACCAAGTGTGACTTTTTTCAGCAAGCCGAAAAAAATACACAACTTTAAACAATTCGAAAATCCGTACGTAAAGATGTTAATGGACTTTCACGTGATGATAATAGCTTACCTTATTTTTGAAAACACTTTAAAAATAGTCAGCAACAATGTCAGTGAAGTAACGTTTTCAATGTAGAAGTTATTGTATCATTTCAAATGATGTGGAATTTTTCTTGGAATTTTTGTTAAATAAAAAAGTGTGCGCTTTGCCCCGGAGCGCTCTTAGCCTCACTTTCCCAAAATACTCATTATTTACTGAATATTTGACTTGGAAAAATTATGCAATTACTAATTAATTGTGAGAGTTTTATTGGGAGATTTAGATAAAAGTGGCGTAATTGCTGGGTTGCAATTTGCTGATTACAGAAAGACCTTGGAGGTATTTGCAGTTATTTTACAAGTCGACAGCACTAAATTTGGGGAGATATTTGGTTAGCGGAATCTCTTTTCGTTTCGCGAATTTACCGGAAGTGAGCAGAACGAAGGAATTGAAACTTGAGCAAAGTAGAGGGATGGTCCAATGTTGGCCTGACGGACTCTCGTTTGTGCAAACAAACCAAAATGGACTGCGGATAAATATGCGTCTACCCGTATGCTTGGTCATGATCCGAAGGGGATGCGACGCTGCGCTGTGAGATGGTGTGAGAGGCTCGAGGGATTTAGGAACCTTTAGCGAGGCATGGGAAAAAAAGGAATTTGCCCATTCGGAATGTTCCGATCCACTCTAAAGTGTTTTTTAAAATGCTTTCGCCTTTAAATAACAAAATTAATTTTTTAAACGTCAGTTGATCAATTGTTTCCCGAATTTCGGGTTTTTTCTTTAAGTATTTTTTCGGAAATTAATCTTCATGGTGGAAAAGTTAACTACTTGGTTAAGAGTTGAAATCATTTGTAAAAAATCCATTTTTTGGTTGAATATTCATCATTTCATCGGAAAGTCCACCTCTCAGGTTGAAAATTAAACCTCAAATTCGTCTTTTTTTAGAGAAAGTGGATCTTTTGGTTGAAGATTCAACCAATTGCTTAAACTTTTTTGTTCCAAAGTCATTTTTATTTATTTTATCTCTCAATTATATTAGACCCTATTTCCATTATTTTTAAGCACCCCTTTATAGTTGACCATGCCCTGCCTGTATGTCTAAATTATATTTGAACCATTTTCCAAGTATTAAAAAAAATCCGTTTATACTTGACCAATCCCTAACTGTACATTTAAATTATATTTGACCCCATTTCCAATATTAAAAATAACCATTTATAGTTGGCTAAGCGCCAAATTTTCAAAATCTAAAGCTCAATTATGTTTGAACCCATTTTCTGTATGAAAAAAGAATCGTTTATAGTTGGCTATGCGCTCACTTTGCAAAGTCTACATCTGAAGTATATTTGATCCCATTTCCAGTATTTAAAAAAAAACATCCGTTCATAGTTGTCCATGCCCTAACTGTACCTCTAAATTATATTTGAACCCATTTCCAGTATTTAAAAGAAACCAATCCGTTTATAGTTGGCCATATCCCAACTGTACCTCTAAATTATATTTGACCCCAATTCCAGTGTTTAAAAGAGACCAAACTGTTTATAGTTGCCCATCCCTTAACTGTACCTCTAAATTACATTTGACCCTATTTCAAGTTTTAAAAAAAAACTACCTGTTTATAGTTTACCATGCCCGAACTGCACCTCTAAATTATATTTGAATTCATTTCGATTATTTAAAAGAAACCAATCCGTTTATAGTTGGCCATGTTCCAACTGTACCTCTAAATTATATTTTATCCCATTTTCATCATTTAAACTACACTTATTATAGTTGCCTATGCTCTAACTGTGTAAAATCTACATGTAAATTATATTTAATCCCATCTCCAGTATTTAAGAAAGAAACACATCCGTTTATAGTTGCGTGTGCCCTAGCTTAACCTGCGAATTTTTCAAAATTCACTGAAAGGTACACATTACAAAAAATTATTTAAAAAGAATCAAAAGCGCCAAGGTAGAAGACCAGAATGGTAAAAAATGGTCACAATTCTAGGAGATCCAATTATACACAGGCAGGTAGAGGAGAAATGAGAGCACGTATGGGATGTTGAGAAGAGAGGAGAAAAGGAGAGCATGGCAAGTGAATGTTAAGACAATTCTAGGGGAGGAGGGACTGGTTCAAAAATGAACGAAGAAGGTAGAAAAAGCTAGAGGAATTAAAGAAGAAAAACAAGGGGGTGAGGGAGAGAGGATGAAAATCATGAGTGGGATGGGTCGCATTATAAATAATTATAATTAAAAAAGAATTAAATAAAAGTAGATGATCAAAAGATTATCTTTTTTCGATAAAGCGAGTGTGCCAATCGGTGGAGACAAGGGGGATTGGAATACAAAATCAAAGGTGGAAGTAAGGTGTGAATGAAGGAGAGGAGGATAAATCAGTGACATCATGCAAAGTAAACATTAAGAACAGGAAATTGTGATTTAAATTTATTGCTTCTATGAAGAAAGGCCGAACGAGGAATGAGATAAAAAGGGTTTAGAGTTCACGCGTTGGGTATGAGTAAGTAGAGAAAACAGGAGGAAATAAAGATTATAAAAAAGAGATAAAACTCTGGGAAATAAAGTCAAAGAATCATCGTATTGAGAGAAGAATGAGAAGATTTTAGGAGAGGAGAAACTGAGAGAAGAATTGATGAAGAAGGTAGAAAAAGTTATAGGAAGCAAAGAAGAATGAGCTGGAAGGTACATCATGCAATATAAACGTTACGAACCCGAAACGATGGTTTAAATCTATTGTCTGTATGAAGAAAGGAAGATCGAGGAAAGAAGTCTGTAGATGTAGAGGCATGTTAGATTGGAATGAAAAATCGAAGAATGCAGAGAACTTTCAATGGATAAGAGGAGGATAGACCAGTAGCGAGATCATGTAATATAAACGTTAAGAACAGAAAGTGGTGGTTTAAATCTATTGTCTCTATGAAGAAGGGAAGTTCGAGGAAAGAGATAAGAAGGCAGCAGAGTTCACGCGTTGGAGAGGAGTAATGAGAAAAAGAGGAACGAAATAAAGATTAGAAAAAAAATAGAGAATCTGTGAAATAAGGTCAAAAAATCATTGTATTAGGAGAAGATTTTAGGGAAGGAGGAACTGAGATAAAAATAAATTAAGGAGGTGGAAAGAGTTAGAGGAGGTAAAAGAGAATGAGTGGAAAGGGACACATTTATAAATAAAGAAGAATAAAAGAAAAGTTAATGATTAAAAAGATACAAGGGAGAATAAAATTAAAAATCGAAGTTGGAAGAAAGGTGTAAATGGAGAAGGGGAGCGTAGATAAGTGACATTATGCAAGGTAAACGTTGCGAGCAGGAAAGGAAGGGTGCTGCATATCTGGTGTCTGTATGTGTACAAGAATTAACGTACGCGTGGGAAATAGAAGGCCTTGTCCAGGAAAGTGGAAAGGCGAAGAGAAGAGAAGAGGGTAGATCGAGCAGCTCTAGTAGAGAACGAGAATAGAGGGTGCATCGGAGAGAGTAATTTTGGCATTCTGCGGGTTTGCTTACACTCCTCGGTTCAGCGATTTCGGGAACACACTACTAACGCGTATGCAAATGCCCTATCGTGAACGATACATGCCGATACATCCGGATCTGACACAAAAACCTGTCAACCCCTTTTTTTCTTCTTTTTCTCCTTTTTAACCCTGTCTTTGCACTCGTAATTTCAGTCTGCTATTCATGAGGGTGATTCTCTAATCAATCGTCTCTCTAAAAAGCTCACATGTACCAGTTTTTTTAACGAAAAAAAGTCATAGAAAAATTCTCGTTTTAATCAAAGAACAGAATTGAGGGAAATAAAATCCCAGTAAATACATCTATGATGTTGAAAATTCCACCTAGTAAAAAGCTATCAGTATCTTTTTAAATTATATAAATTTTTCCTAACATTGTTGAAATAAGTTTCAAAATTCTAAAAATTGCCCTAAAATCTTCCAGATTTTTTTGACATTTTTAGAAATTTTTTTTAATTATTCTGAATTTTCTTTTAATTATGGTTTTATCGAAATAGGAGATTATAAAAAATTTATCCAAGAATCTTCAGCAAAGTTCTTTATTCTCATGAATCCTTTCGAAATTCTAAAAAAGCTTTTTTTTCAAAATCTTGAAAAATCTAAATTTTTCGAAATAAGTAAAAGTTTTTATAAAATGATTCAAATCGTCCGGAATTAGAAAAATCATTTGAAAATCTTCCAAACTTTAAAAAAAATATATTTTTAAAATGATTTCAAAGCTAAAATTAATCTTTTATAATAAAAGCACAATTTAAAGTTTGTCATCTGCGAAAAAAAATGTTGTTAGTTTTTTTGTAGTTCCCTCTTCGAAATCAGAATCATAATAATTTTCTAAAATTTCACCTTCCAAACCAAATTGTAATTCCTTTGAAAAACTCACCAAATTTCCCAAAATCCCATAGGTGAAAATATAGCAAAAAATAATTACTAAAATAGAAATTTCCCGAAAAAATGAGAATTGGTTAAAGAAAATAAAATTACCATAAATGATTATTCCCGAAATTTTAAAAACCAAATTTTTAAATTTTCTAATTATTCTAAATTCCCAAATATTTAATAGATTTTTTTTGTTAGAAATGTGCATAATAGGTTTTTAAAAATTATTTTGTAATGAAAATCATGTTTTTGTATTGTCCTTTTGACATTGAGATATCTTTTTGTGTTGCTTATTTAAAATTCAAATAATACTTTTGAAAAAAATTAATTGAACACAAAAAAGGTTTTTTATAAAAATATTTCATGATTCTTTTTTGAAGGAATTAATAGTTTTGATAAAAAAAAATTTTGTTTTGTCAATAATACATTTTTTAATAATACCCTATTGTCTGGAATTTTTAAGTATCTGATGTTTTAAAATTCACTAATTTTATACCGGAAATGTTATTAACCGTGAGTTTTTAAATTCGGTAATATTATAAATTGCTTGGGAATTTTATAATTTGAGAATTTTACAAGTCGTGATTTTTAAATTTCAGCAATTTTATCATTTTGGGAATTTTCTATTGCGAATATTTTTCTTTTTTGGCATTTTTTAGTTTCGGAATATTTATTTTTCGGAAGATTTCAGTCGTCCCATTCAGCTATTAAAACTGAATAAATCTTTAGAAGTAAAATTTCTAATTTAAAAATTTTTAATTTCAAAATTGCAGAAAATTAATAATTTTTAGTAGTAGATATAACTTAGAATTCTTATAACGACGGCAGTGGTTAAAAACTAAGAAAAGTATAAAAAATTGAAAATATGGCTTTTTATACCCTTATAATGAAATTTTTTTCAATTTTCCTCAAGGATGGCTAACATTGAAGCTGTTGTTATATAAAATGCCGATAAAGAATACCATTTTCTATCTTCAATTCTCTTTTTTTTATTTCAGTGGTTAAATTTAAGAAATGTGAGAAAAATGAGGAAATTTGATTTTTCATACCCCTAGGCCAGAAGCTTTTTTTTAGTCCGATTCTCTCCGAAGATGGCTTTAATTAAAGCTCTTGGGATGCAGAATTGCGATAATGAATCAATATCGCTAAATATGAAAAGAAAACTTTAAAACAATTATAAAAATTACTCTCAAATCCTGTCGCAATCAATCAGGTCTTTCAGAACAATGTATGCAAAATCTCCTGGCAACTATTCAGGAAAAGGAAGAATAAAAAATCCTCCTTTCAAAAAGGTCTTTCAGCGATTCTTTAAATAAGTAAAAAGCACTGAAAGAGAAGAAAGGTTGAGTCGTGGCGGATAAAAAGTTCGATATAATTGACTTTCTGGAAGCAAATTGACGCCAATCGTCAGGGGACTCCTCGCATTTCTCCACACGAGCGAGAAAGTCGTTGATGTCGAGGACTCGAAAGGTCTTCCGAAAGGATGTGCAATATTGAAAGGAATTAATGATTCCATGGGCGTTCATTTCGTCTCTCGATGAGTAACTGGCTGGATTTTAGGAACTAGTTTCTGGGATTCACCATGGCAGGGGTGGAATGAGTGGACATTGGAAAACAGGTGGAATGTCTCTGGTCTCTGGCTTCAGCCTTCCATCGTTAACGTTGTGTACATTATAGATGGTCCCGTGATTGGTTCGTCAGCCTCTCAAAAACTCGAGCTCATCGCGACAATTCTGCCCAGTTTTGCCATAGAGTTGTCACATCGGATCGTTTCGAAGGTTCGTTGTCGTTCCAACAACCCTTCCTTCCTTTCCAATTGACAATGCCTAGAATCTGTTCCATAGGGGTATGTATCAATTAGTATGATTCGCTCGGCTGTATGAACATTTCATTTGCTTCAGGTCGAAAGTAATCTCGATCCAAATAAAACCGATTGCCCGATTTGTCAATTGGCTTCGTACTTGTATTTTTTGGAAAGAAGATTTTTTTATTGGTATTAGGCTCTAGAATTGTTTGTTTTGTTTTAAATCAAGATGTTGCACTTTTGCTTTCACTGAAGAGCGGGAGTGAGCTGGAGTAGTGATAAAGTCGCGCGGTCACCTGTCGTTCTAGAATCTAGAAACGTAGCCTAGTCTCTAAGATACGGAGATTTGTAAGAGCTTAATTGCTTTACCACTCGAGCTCTTCAGAAGTAATTGAAGATGTTGCAGTTCCATTTTTTCAGAAGAGCGGGAGGGACTTTGGAGTAGTGGTAAAGTCGCGCGGTCACCTCTCGTTCTAGAGACATAGCCTAGTCTCTAAGATAACAAATATCTGTAGGAGAGTGTGACTTTACCACTCAAACTCTTCAGAAAAAATGGACGTGGAAGTGCAACCCCCGACCAAAGCAAGTGTTGCACTTCCGATTTTTTTGAAAAGTGGAAGTGAGCTGGAATAGTGATAAAGTCGCGCGGTCAGGTCGTGTTATAGAGACGTAGCCTAGGCCTAAGTCTCTGAGATACGAAATATTTGTAATAGGGGGCTACTTTACCGTTAACACTCTTCAAAAGAAATGGAGGTGAAAGTGCAACTCCCGACCGAACCAAATTTTGCACTTCCAATTCTTATGAAGAGCGGGTAAGTGAGCTGGACTGTTGGTAAAGTCGCGCGGTCATCTTTCGTTCTAAAGAGGTGCCTAGTCTCTCAGGTACGAAATATCTTCAGGAGGGGGTGGCTTTACCACTCAAGCTCTTCAGAAGAAATGAAGTTGAAAGTGACATTCTAGAGCGAAGCAAATGTTGGACTTCCACTACCAATTCTTCTGTAGAGCGGGAGTGAGTGGTGTAGTAGTAAAGTCGCGCGGTCACCTCTCGTCCTAGAGACGTAGCCTAATCTCTAAGATTCTAAATATTTATAGGAGGGGCGACTTTATCAACTGAGCTTCTCAGAAGAAATGGGGGTAGAAATACATTCCCGAACGATTCAAATGTTGCACTTCCACTTTTTCTGAAGAGCGGGGCCTAAGGGCCGTCCGATATTTTTTGCTTAATTTTGAATTATTCGCGAATTCATCAGCGCCTCGTATCTCATTTTGAATCGCGGACACTACGTATAAAGAGGATGAGAGAGAGAGAGGGAGGGAGAGAGTGGTGGAGGATTTTCGAGGTAATTTGTATTCCACATTTCTCCAGTTGCTCGAGAGAAGGGTGGCAAATACGAGTGCTCCTTCCGCCGCGCCGCGTCACCGCACAGCCACAGGCAGCGTGCCTCCTCTTCCGCATACACGCGCGTAAGGCTCAGAACAACGTCTGATTATGCGAGCGCATGACTGAATGTAACGCGATTTAATATTAAAATATTATGACAAACGTCAACAGGAGGCGGCTTTTGCAAAGCGTTGATTGGCCCACCCCGTGAATACGAAACGAGCGTCACTCGTTTCGTTATTTTCCATTTCAACGATTTCTTCTTTATTCTTTACCCAACCGCCTGTTACACATCTTTATTTTTTCTTATTTAACTATTTTATTTTTCTTGCAAATCTTTTGGAAAAATACCCTACTTGATGATTTGCACTTGATGTCAGATTTGCTCCATCAGTTCAGGTTTTTGAGATAATGAGCCTTTTGAGCCATTTTTTAAAAACAATGAAAAAGAGTTTTACAACAAAATAGTTGATTCTTCAGTGACAAAAACTAATTTTCAATAAAGAGTAGCATTTTTTACAAACAAAGTTAAATTTTTTCCCAAAAGTGATTAATTTTGAAATAAAAGACTAATTTTCAACAAAATACATTTTACATACAAAATAATTGAAAGAAAAGATGAATTCGCAAAACGAAAAATGTAATAGGTAAAGTTTTTACTAAAGAAGATTCTTATTTTAAATAAAAAAACCAGTTTAATTCAACTAAAAAGAAGAGTTTTCAATAAATAGTTAGATTTTTAAACCAAAAAAATTTGTTCATCACGAAGGAAAAAAAATCTCGATCAATTTGTTTCATTTTAAAGCCGAAAAGACAATTTTTTGATAAAACAGTTGAATTTTTAACAAAATAATTCAATTTTTAACCCAATAATTAAATTATTAAATAAAGAAGAATAATTCTTTACCGAAAATTTGATAGGAAATTTTTCAAGTGAAAAAAATAACTTTCAACTGAAAATGGTTTGATTTAGAAAAAGGGAAAAGACTTTAGGCTTACAATCCAAAAAATATAATTCTAAATGTATCTGATTTATGCTTCAAATTTTTTGTTCATTGAAAATTCATTTACTTCATTAAAAATTCAACGACTTTATTAAAAATGCATTGTTTGGTTAAAGAATGATTATTTTAGTTTAAGTTCACTTATTTAGTTAAAAATTCGACTATTATATAGAAAATTTTAATATTTCCTGAAAAATTTATCACTATGAGTAAAAAGATCTTTTTTGGTTAAAAATTTCACTAGTGCAATTATTATTTTTTGGTTAAAGATTCAACCATTTTGTTAAAAGATTCGTTTTTTTTTTAAATGTGTTCAGCCCTTTTTGTATAAATCTTGGAATATTTTTTGATTGAAATATCAACTCTAACATTTATCGTTAAGAATTAATTTTATTAAGTTGAAAATTCAGCTGTAGTTTGTTAACAATTCATTTTTTTGGTTGAAGATTCTTCATTTCAGTGAAAACTTCATCTGTTTAGTTAAAAATTTAACTTTTTTTAAATTCATATTTTTGGGTAAAAAAATGTATCTATTTATTTGAAATTATTAAAATCATATTTAAATAACCTCGAAAACAAACAAACTTAAAAAATAAATAGGTATGCGAACATCTAATTTTTATTAAAAATTTGTTTCTCTAGTCACAAAAAGGAAGAAAAAAAGTAGATTTTTAAGAGAACCTGAAGAAAATGATATTTATATAACCTTGAAAACAAGGAAACTTTAAAAATAAGTCGTTTTGTATGCGAAAATTTAATTTTTCATTTAAAGACATTTTTTTCCTAAATCACAAAAAGAAAAAAAACAGGAAAATATAGGATTTTAAGAAAACCGTGATATTTAAAAAAAGGAATAACTTTTTCAAGTAAGTGTTAGGTGATATTCTTTCTTTTAAATTGTGAAACAAAACTAAATCGGCTGTTGTTTTTGAAAATCTCATTATCTATCAGGGATCAAAATTAGGTACTTTTAATTTAATACTTTGTCAGTCTTGGTCAAAGTTGATTTTTTTCCTTCCCTTAAAGTTTAGAACACAATCTTATAGGTGGCGGCCCTGCGGACCTAACCTCAAAAATCATTAGTGAATACAATCTCGTCCGAAACGGAACAATTTAAATTCTTCATTTTTTGGCATTCCGTTTCAAAATTACAGTTTTGAAATCTCTGGAACTACTTTCTACGCGTTTTATGTGTCATCGCGCCTACTTCTAAAGCCTATAAAATCATTTCGTTAGCTTCAGCTGAATTTTTAAGAAATTTGAATACAAAAAGAATGCAGTGTTTCAAATACTCCTTGTCGGACACCATTCAATGAATTTTTAAGTTTAAGGTCCGCAAGACCGCCACCCATTATATAATGCCTTTTTTACATGTTAAGTTATCTTCTAGCGCGATTGATGATGCTAGCTATTAAATAATTATCTAGTCAATAAATTGTCGCTTTTTTGCTATAATATATTTAATAATGAAATAAATGACAAAGAAATGTTTGCAGAGCAGTTACGATAAAAGCGAGGATATTACGAAAATGTAGTATTCATGCCCGTGTCCGAGCTGTTCGAGTAGGTATTAAAAAGCACTGTATAATAAAACGATCATTCTTTTATTTCATCCATATTCGATGTGACAGGTACAATACGGCACATCGATATTCGTTAAACGTATCAGAATTAACGCAAATAAAAAATGTACCGAGTAAACAATTTACAGTGATAGTCGACGATCGACATTGGTCAATCCGAATGTGAAATCCGGGTTTCGTACACGGGACACGGAGTCCTGAATAATCTACTATAGTCGAATTCAATGGAAATGCAAGCACATATTACATTGTACGAGTCCTCAATAGAAATCCCTTTGTTTGGACAAGTGTAAACCTACAAATTTAATTCTCTTCAAACTGATCATCAACTGATAAAGCTAATCATTATCATAGATTATTAAGTTTGTCTACCAGCGTGGCGACTTCACCGGCAAAGACCAGGATATTTATTGACCAGGAAAAAAAAACGAAAAATGGCCGGAAATTTAATTTAGAAACCGGAAATTTACTTCTGATCGCAGTAAAATTTAAGTTTTCATCACATTTGAATCTGGATTTAGTGCTTCCGAGGATTGACTTTGCGAAGCGGTGATGAGTGAAAGTAGTTGCCTGTGGGGGGCGTACGATCTTCACTCACGCGTGACCAACCAGAGAGAGACAAAAGATTTTTGCTCTATGAGATTTTCGTATTATTCATTTACTCATTTATTTTTCATGGGAACAAGGAATTTTAGAAAATAATTATCGTTTATATTTTAGGACAGGCAGTTTTCGTGCAGAAATTTAATTTCACTTGAAACAGAGAATTTTTGACATGAAAAGGGATTTTTTGAAAGGAATTATAATTCGGATGTAGAAAAAAGGAATTAAAAAATTCTTGTTCCAATGTAGAATTTGTCACATTTAGAAAGTTTCATTTTTCAAATTTCAGACTTTCAGTAGTTTTTAGAGTAGAAGTGCTATTTTTAATTGAAACGTTAAAAATCTAACTACTTTGTTAAAAAATCAATTTTTTTTAAACGAAAATTTAGCGATTTCATTGGAAAATTGAACTATTTTGCTGAAAATTCGTTTTCTTTCTTAATTAAGAATTAGATTTTTAACAGAAAATTTAACTAATCTATTTTTTATTCAAAATTTATATTTTTTATTTTAAAATAAACTATTTGTTTAAAAATTTATGTACTTTGTGGAAAATTCGCCTTTTTCATAGAAATTAATTTTTGTGGTTAAAAACGTCATGTTTTTGGCATAAATTGCAACTATTCCAGTTGAAGATTCATAATTTCATTTAGAAGATCATCAGTTTGGTTGCAAATTCATTTCTTGAGTTGAGAATTTAACTGTTCCATATTTAGATGAAAATTTATATTTTTTGGTTCAAAATTCAACAATTTGAATGAAAATTTATCTTTTTTAATTGAACACTTAACTATTTCGTTGAAAACCCACGTATTTTGTTAAAAAATCTTTTTTTTGTGAGAAATAAAATTATTTGGTTGAAACTTAACCTATTTCGATGAAAATTAATATTATTTGTTAAATATTCATAATTTTAATATAAAATTAATTTGTTTTCGAAATATGAAGAATTTTATTGACAAATGGTTTTTTCTTTGAATGAAAAAAATAGTTTTGCCCAAAATTATACTATTTTGTTGAAAATTTGTTTTTTTTTTGGTTGAAATTATTTTTTCTTTTAAAATGAAAATGCGACTATTATTCCAGTTGAATATTCCATAATTTTAGTTGAAAATTCATCTCGTTGGTTGAGCATTCATTTTTTGACTAAGAATGTTATTATTTAATTTTCGGTTGAAAAACTATCTTCATTAGTTTAAAATTAATATTTTTGGTCAGAAATTAAATTATTCTAGTCAAAGATTCTTCATTTTTAGTTAAAAATTCATCACTTTGTTTGAAAACGTAACAATTTTTTCAAAGTTTTTATTTGTAGAAAGAAATTTTTTTAACTTAAAATTCAACTTATTCCAATTGGATATTCCATAGTTGGAGTTGAAAATTCATCTGTCTGGTTGAACACTAATTTGTTTAACCTCCAATTTAATTATTTAAGTTTTGATTGACAATTTATCATTTTTAGATAAAATTAATTTTGTTGTTAAAAATTAAGTTGTTCAACTAAAAGTTTCACCATTCCACTTTTTGTCAAAACTTGATATTTTTTAATGGAAGTTTAAGTATTTGTTTTAAAATTTATTAATTTAACAATTTTTAGGGTGTTTTAAGAAAAGATTCTAAGGCAATTTCAAGAGATTTATATAAACAATTTCAGTCTTGAATTCTTTTAAATTCTTTCCAGTTCTTCTAAATTCAATCAATTTTACTCATTTCAATGGAATAAAAAAATATTTTGCTTAATTCATCAGACTTTTAAATGATCTTTTAATTTTTTTAGACTAATTTAAAACTTACCTAATTCAATTGCTCTCCAATTGTTGCAAAATCCTGTTAAATAAAACAAGAATCCAACGACCAAATTAGGTCCAAAACGAATAAACAAAATCCAAAAATACTATTGTAATCTGAAAAAAAAACAAAAAACTAGTAGTATTATGTATTATGATTATGTATTATGATGATTAAGTATTATTATGATTATGTATTATGATTAAGTATTATGATAATAAAAATAAAAAACATACGAAAGAAGGAAAAAGAGAAGGAAGGGGATGTGGTTGGCTGCTTTCTCATTTTTCTCTCCTCTTTTTTATTTTTCTCCGAAAATTTTACTTGTTCTTCGTTTTTTTCAGATTACAATAGTATTTCTAGGTTTTGTTTATTCGTTGTGGACCAAATTTGGTCGTCGGATTCTTGTTTTATTTAACAGGATTTTGCATCAATTTGATTATTGGACGTTAAATAGGATTTTTAATTTGGATTTTGGTCTAATTTAAATTTCTTAAATTTTGCTCTCAAATCAATCTAGATTCATTAAAATTTTACAACCAAACAATTTCAATTTTCATTTAAAAAAAAAATTTCTAACAGAATAGATGTATTCAATAAAAATAAAATGAAATGAAATGAAGATAATCTTCTGGAGGAAGCAACTGAAAAAAAATATAAATACAAGGCAAGAAATTACTAACAAGAATGTTACATCAGGTTTACCGCAAAAACTTCACTTTGAAAATGCACTATTTTCTCCCTGACATTTTCTCAATTCAACATTTTCAAACTAGAATCTTTGGTAAAGGGAATAAAATGTTTTTAATTTAAAATTTAAAAATAATAAATGACTTTAGACTTATCGCTCCTTCTATCTCAGCCTGACCGTATTCTTCTTCGACGGCTTATTACTCTGCCGAACGGCAGAGTGGGTGAGGATCACTTTAAATGTAATAAAGAAAAGGATCATATACCGTCCTTTGTTGTACGCCTGGCACAATCAGCTGTATAGCTTGAGCGCCAGGGTGTAAATTAAAATCAACTTAAACTATCTATTTCGACCTCCCCCCTCTTTTTAGTTACCTAACTGAAGTACGGTTCCTTAATTTATAGTTATGTTGTTTTCTTTGATAACAATTATTTTCTGCAGAAAAGGTGGAATTTAAAGTTTTGAGGAAGGAGGAAGAGCCTAGGAAAATAAGAAATTTGAGGGCCGAAAGGTACACTGAATAACGCATAAGAAACTCAGTTGTAGAGGAGGGGTAAATCCAAACAGTAAACAGTGGGACAGAATCATGAGAGAGGGTGAGGGGGTGAGAATTTTAATATATAAAAGATATGAAGCCTGCTAGTTTGCGGGGTACCCGAAGGAGTCTTCAGGATTCAAATAAGATGGGGGGCTGAAGAAATCTGAACAGCCAACAACAGGCCACACCCCGACCTTTATTTAACCTTTTCTTAAAAGAGTCTTAGGAGACTCTGCTTCTCTCTTCTCTCTTATCTATAGTCGATGGTCCTTCAACCGTTATTCGTATTCTACACCCTCTACCCCCTATCGTGTACATACGGGATTCAACCATTGGTTGGACCGCCGCCGCCCCCGCCGCTCCTAAGGGAGGTTACGAAGAAGAGTTCGTGGCTTAAGAATTTTCATTTCTTCGTTTCTTCGTTTCTTCGTTAAGAGAGACCCCGCGGTATTAATTAGCGAATTAAAGAATCGAGACCTGACGGGATTCTGAGCCAAGCAGCCTTAAGTGGATTAAAAGCCTTGCTTGATCGTTGCTTTTTATTCACAAAGCAAACACTGCAGTCTTCTCTCAAGCATCAATTTTAAGAAACTGGCATTAACGGTCCTGTAAATATATAAATGAGTATTCTGGTAATAATGAAATATGTGTTACTTAACTTGAGCCTTATTTTCTTCAGTAGTCAACAGTTTAATTTTATTCAGATTTCAATATTTTCGATTTCAACTGTTGAAAGTTTTGAAAAATGAAGAAAATTGAATTTCCAGCTGTTAAAAAATGAAGAAATAAGAAGAAGAATATTGAACTGCTGAAAATTGAGTGAAATTGAAAATTTAACTGTTTTTAATTCATATTTCTTGAATTGTAAGGAGTTGAAAATTCAAGTTTCAAATTTCAAGTTTCAAATTTTATATTTTCAACCGTACAAGTGTCATTTTCTCAGTTAAGGGCATGTGATACTTACAGTTTCCCCGGCTTTTTTTCCACAAAAATGAAAATTTTTAAAAACTGAATTCGGAGATGCTATAAAATATCATAACGAACGTCCCCGGACTCTTTTTTGAGGGATAATAACAAAAAAAATTTATTGTGCTAAATAAAAATTGTATGCATATGTATTATTTTGAGGTTACGTCGTTTTTCATCTCTGCCATTCCGATAATCTGGAAATTATTTGTGAAATAAACTTTTTTGATTGCCTGCAAAAAGGGTTAGTTCCGGGAGATTAGTTACTATGTTTACTATGTAGTTAGCATGTTCGCTATCATTTCCCAAATCTTTAAGACAAAATATTGATTATTCTAGAAAAAAAGCCGTCAGAACCTAAAACTGGTAAAATCGATACTAATTCCTAAGCGCTATGCAAATTAATCAGATTTTGCTAAATTAAAACTTTTTTGAATTAAACCAAAAAAAGTATGTGGGGACGTCCGTTAGCATGATCGCTAACATGTCCCAAAATTTTAAAACAAAATATTGATTATTAAAGAAAAAAAGCCGTCGGAACCTAAAACTGGTCGAATCGAAAATTTTCTAAGTATCACATGCCCTTAACAACAGTTTAATTTTCTCCGTTTTCAACAGTTTCATTTTTTCAGATTTCAACAGTTTAATTTTCTTTAGTTTTTAAAAGTTTAATTTTTAACGATCATAAATTTGAAGAGAATTTAATTTTCAACTATTAAGAACTCAAGAAAACTCTATTTTCAACAGCTGAAAATTTAACTTTTGAAAATTAAATTTTCAACTGCTCAAAAATGATAAAAAATTGAAGGAAATTCAACAGTGAAAACTGTAGCAAATTGAAAATTCAACTTTCTTGAATTATCAGAAATTAAAAAAACAATTTTTTCTGAAAATGCAGGAGTTCAAAATTCAATTTTAAATTTTCTTCTATTTTGAACTGTTGAATTTTAATGTTCTTCAGTTTTTAACAGTTTAATTTGTAACAGTTACAAATTCAAAAATATTTAAGTTTCAACTGTTAAAAGCTCAAGAAAATTAAAAATTCATTTTCCAACTTTTGAAAATAAAGAAAATTAAATTGTTAACCAATAAATAACAAAGAAAATCAAAGAAAATGGAATTTTTGAAGCTCGTAGGAAAATGAAAATTTAATTTTCTTCAATTTTCAAGATGTTCAGTCCTGAACAATTCTTATATTTCTAAAAATATAATAAGAACGGGAAAACTTTTATTCTTTATATTATATTTCAAAGAAGGACGTTTCCATAAGGCGTTTATTACCAGCAAAAATTGCAACCATTACAATTTCCTTATTTACATTTATTTACGGTACTTATGGTAGTCTTAGGATGGGCGATCGTCTTTTCCTCCACGGCTACCTACCTTACCTTCCCCTTCCACTGCGCAACGATACTACCCCTCACTGGATACTAAGTTGCTTCAGGCCCACGATGTGATGTCCCCCATAAAGATAATGCATTTGTCTTTTAAATTACCCATTTCCTTGCCATTGAGTTAATCAATAAATTTTCAATCAATTTTCTATTGTTTTTTTCGTTGGTAGAAATGTTGAAAATTTAAGAAAAAAACCGCATTTTTTGAAAATTATTGAAAGATAATATTATTTAAATTAATGATAACTTGATAATCGCTGGGTGATGTTATTGATCCTCAAAGCTTAGTTTTGTAGAAATTGTTGATGTACATTGTTGTCTTTAGAATTTAGAGTCAAGCGAATCGAAAACAATTGACTTGTTTCAAACGTTTTGGCACATAATGGCGATCCTTATCAGTGAGTTTTCTTAAATCTGGGAAAAGTACATCATTTCCTGCAGGTATGCTCTTTTATAATTGAAAGTACTATTCTTAAAAAAAATCTCTTAACGAAGAGCAACTAATGAAAAAACAATTAAAATGTAGTAGGAAAATCCTTTAAGAAAATTTATAAACAAATGTTTTTAAAGTTTTCAGAAAACACTGCAGTCAAAGAAGTCATTTTAAATTATTTTTTAGCGATGTATATTAAATGCCATTTTTTGTATTGAAACCCTTAAACACAGCTTTTTATGTATAAGAGAAATAGTGTTATTTATTGAATTTTTCTGGTGTGATGAGGAATTATATCTGTGAAACTCAAATTTTTTATCTTGAAAGCCGCTCTGTAGTGAAAATACAAAATTTAAAAAAAAAACTTTGTAGCTAAATAATTATTCAAATTTTTTTAAAACTTTTTTTTTCCTTATATCAACGAAAAGTTGATGCCAATTTCTTTCACAGTAGTAGAAATACAGATTGGCGAGGAACATTGTACTTAAAAAAATGTTTCCTCGATTTCTTATACACAAATTTTCCTTTAACAAAGTTTTGTGTCTCTTAAAATATTAAAATTTAAAATTTTCAAAATGTTCATAATTTCAATTTTTTAAATTGAAGTGTACTGAGTTTCTTGTTTTAAAATTATTTCTATGAAAGAAAGCATTTCCAAAATCACACTGTAGTGAAAAATAAATTTGTAAAAAAGAGCATTGTAGTTATATAATTATATAATTTTGCTTTTAATCGATGAGAATTATTTTTGTAAAAATAATAATAATTGTTCGCCGTTAAAAATAATCTTTTTGACGATAAGAAAAGAACATTTTTGAAACAATACTTAAATAATTATTCAACTACAAAGTTTTGTATAATTTCAATTTTTTACCACAGGTTCATTCTCGAGTCAGCACAACCGCATAAAATGTAAACTTTTAGTGTAAATAGCCCTCCACTCCAAATAATTCAAATACAGTCCACTCGTCAAATAAACTTTTTATATTTTTCATTTTAAATTTGAGCCGATTCTTTTATTAATTCTAAAAATTAGAATTGACACCCAGCGCAAGAGTTGATAATTCAATTGCATTAAAAAAAATTTCAATAGTTTAATTTGAAACAGTTCAAAACCGGTGAAAATTGAAATGTCAACTATTCAAAATTGGAGAAAATTGAAAGTTTATTTTTCAGCTGTTAAGAATATAATTACTACCATGAGGAAAATTGGAAATTTAACGGTTGAAACTTAAATTTGTAATTCTTTCAGTTTTAAGAATCTTCATTTTCAACTGTGGAGAATTCAAGAAACTAGTAATTTCAATTGATGAAAATTAAAGAAAAATTAAAATTCAGTTTTCAACCGCTGAAAATTTAACTTTAAAAAATTAAAGAAAATTGAATTTTTAACTGTTGAAGGAGAATAAAAATGAAAGAAAATTTAACTTCTGAGAATTGTAGGAAATCAAAAATTCAATTTTCAAGTTTACTCAGAATTCAACACTTTAATTTTTAACTTTTGAAACTGCTGAAACTCGTAAGAAATTGAATATTAAATTTTTATCAATTTAAAATTAAATTGTCTGCTATTTCAAACTTTTGAACATTCAACTGCTCAAAACTAAATTTTGAGTTCGATTTCCTGCAGCTTTCTTCCGTTTTCAATATTCTTAAATTTCCAGCAGTTAAAAATTCAATTTTCTTCAGTTTTCAACAGCTAAATTTTTAACAATTGAAAATTGAAGAAAATTGAAATGAACTGTTAAAAATTAAATGACTGAAAATCGAAAAAAAGCGAAAAATGTTTCTTTAAATTAATATTGTTACAATGAACTCTAAGTAGGAAATTTCCTTGTAAGAGGAAAAAATCTGATTGTCACCATTTTGGAAAATTTAACTTTTCATGTTTATCAAGCTCCACCCAAAGGGCCACCCTGCTATATAATAATTTTTGCAAAAAGTTCTTTTATATTTTATTTTTAAAAAATTTCTTTGTTGATCTTTTATCTTTTTTCAATATATTTCATTATATCCGGACCCTGAAAAGGGAGTATATATTCATCTAGAGGAAAAAAAGGAACTAGGAAAGAAGACGCTTATCGGTAACGCAACGCTACTCGCGATTTCCTTTCTGTTTGAAAGCACACGGACAGACAGTCAGACAAACAGCCAAGTCGCAGCTTTGTACCATTGGGCTTTCTCACTTTTTATTTTACTTCGTCGACAACGCAGCCGAAACGACGCCACCTGACTCCTGACTAAACACTGATAACGCGCCCCGAGAATTTCTTTGCATGTTATAAACATACGTAATCGTACACAAATAAGATTAGCATACGACTCAGCGTACGGGATTTGCAAAAGACACATGGGGCTAAAGCACCAATGGGTTCTTCCTTCATATTGTACCTTTTTCCCCTTTTCCACCCTTTTTGCCAGCTTCCTTTCAAATCACTTGTATTTATTAGACTTGAAAATAGGGTCGTTGGATGAATTTTAGATAATACATTTTTTAAATACTTTAGTAAAAAAAAATTTGGGTTATCCAAATTTCCGCCCTGTAGGATATCCCTAGAATATTCAAATTTCCGCCTTGTAGAATATACCTGGGATATCAAATTTTTCGTTTTGTAGGATAACCCTAGAATATCCCTGGAATATCTAAATTTCTGGCTTGCAGAGTATACTTGGAATATTCAAATTTCCGCATTGTTGAATATACCTGAGATATCCAAATTTCCGCCTTGTAAGATATCCCTGGAATATCCAAATTTCATTCCTGTAGGATATACCTGAAAAATCTAAATTTCCGCATTATAGAATATATCTGTGATATCCAAATTTTCGCCTTGTAGGATATACCTGAGATATCCAAATTTCCGCCTAGTAAGATATCCCTAGAATATTCAAATTTCATTCCTATAGGATATACCTGAAAATTCCAAATTTCCGCATTATAGAATATATCTGTGATATCCAAATTTCCGCCTTGTAAGATATCCCTAGAATATTCAAATTTCATTCCCGTAGGATATACCTGAAAAAACAAAATTTTCCGCATTATAGGATATACCTGTGATATCCAAATTTCCGCCTTGTAAGGTATCCCTAGAATATCCAAATTTCTGCCTTGTAGGATATACTTGAGATATCCAGATTTCCACATTTTATCATATACCTGGGATATCAAATTTTTCGTTTCGTAGGATATCCCTGGAATATCAAAATTTCCGTCACATAAATTATACTTAGAATAATCAACTTTCCGCATTGTAGAATATACCTGGGATATCCACTATTCCACCTTGAGAGATATCCCTAGAATATCCAAATTTCATTTTTGTAGGATATACCTGGAAAATCCAGATTTCTTTATTATAGGATCTACATGTGATATCCAAAATTACGTTCTGTAGTATATACCTTGGATATCTAAATTTCCGTCTTGTAAGATATCCCTAGAATATCCACATTTCCGCATTGTAGGATACACCTGAGATATCCAGATTTCCGCCTTATAAGATATCCCTAGGATATCCCTGGAGTATCCAAATTCCAGTCCTGTAAGATATACCCAGGATATCCAAACTAATTTATTTTCTAAGCAAAATGTACAGTTTTCTAACATAACTTGTAAGAAATATTTAAAATGTACTTTACTCTTTATTAAAAATACTATTCTCTAGTCTATAAACTATTTATTTGTATACATTCTTTTTACTTAAAAAAATCGTACTTAAGAATTCAAAGATTTTGGTAGAAAATTCAACTCTTAAACTAATCTCTCGGTTGAGGTTTTAGCTATTTTTTTGGTAATTCAGCTTTCTTGATTCAACTGGTTAGAAGTTTTACTGCTTTATTAAAAATTAATTTTTTGTTGAAGATTTCTGTTTCCGATTGAACAGTTAACTTTTTTGTTAAAAAAAATTTTTTTCTTCAAAATTAATTCTTTTGACTGCAAATATAACTATTGCAGTTTTGTTTAATAATAGATATTTTTAAATAAAAATTTATCATTGTCAGTTAAAATGTTATTATTTGTTCAAAAATGTAATTTTTTTAACATTCAATAAATTTGTTAAAGTCATTTCGGGTTAAAAATTAATTTTTTGGTAGAAAATAACTCATCTTGGTTGAAAATTCATCCATTTCGGACCAAAATTAATTTTTTTAGTTCTGGATTCGTCTATTTAGTTAAAAAATCTTTTTTTTTATTCAGTTAAACTATTTTAGTTTTCAATTAAGTTACTTTTTGTTGGAAATATCTACATAAAAACTATTTTTGTAGACGCCTTTAGTTATTTGGTTGAAAATAAACTATTTTGTTAAAAATTTATTTTTTATAATTTGAAAATTTAACTGTTTCACATAAAATTCTTATTTTTAGTTAAAAAATTCAAGAATTTGGTTGAAATTTTGTTTATGTTGTCAACTAAACATTTTTTTAAGTCGGCCTTTTGGTTTGAAAATTCGTCTCCTTTTATATAAATTATATATCTTTTTATTAAAAATTTAAATATTTGCCTGTTCCGTTTGAATTAGGCTGTTTGAGATTAAAAATAAAAATCTTCTCTGATTGAAATATTAACTGTAAGATTCTCCTTTAAAAATTAATTTTTTTTTAATTCATTTACTTGGTTAAGGTGGAAATTTTTCTTTAAAAGTCCATTTTTTTAAGATGCAAAACTTTAATTAAAAATTATCCTTTTGGTTGAAAATTGAACTACTTTGTTGAAAATTTATGTTTTTTTAAACATCCACTTTTTAACTGAAAATTAAATTATTATATTTTTGATTAAAAGTTTAACTGTTTCGTTGAAAATATGTTTTTCTTAATGTTGAAAATTTAATTATTTTATTATTTTCACAACGTTTTTACTTGAAGTATTAAATATACAATTGAAAAAATCTTTTGGGGCAAATTATCTTTCAATTTAATTAGAATTTCTAATTACTATCTCTACAGATGAGTTCCTTTCTGCATTAAGAATCAAACGATATAAAAACTAATTTTTTGTGAAGAATGTATATATACTATTTCTTCAACAGTATTTATCCAGATTTCTAAAAGAAATCTCTGTAGATAGGATAATTTATATTAAATTGTCCCTGAATTAAATAAAAGTTCCTAATGGCCATTTGCACTTATGAATTAGTAATTTCATTGCGATTCCGACGACGTGAAAAACTAATTTTCACTAAAAATGTAGATAGAACCTTTTTTTGGAAAGGAGTACGAGTAGGTAGTAGGTAGGTCTCCATGAATCTGGTTTACTACGTATCGTTTCGCAAAACTCATTTGACGTGGGCTTCCTTCAGGCAAGGGTGGGTGGTTGAAAGAGTCAAGAAAGGAAGAAACGAAGGGTGGGTTTATATTCAGTTCAGTTCAGTTTCGCTTATACAGTACTCTACAATCTGGTTGATGATAGAACTTAATAAAACAAATCCCGCCGTGTAAACAGTCGGAGAGACGAGTCGACGTCATTCAGACAACAGAATTACAGCCCGAATCTGCCAAGGTTGGAATAGAGAAGAACCGTGCTATCGCACTCGAATACCATTAGATAAGATCAATATTGTTCGAAATACAACAGAACTTTTAGGCGTAACTTTAACGCGCCTCTCCATTTATACCGCTAATATCCTTCCAAAATCATCTCTCTCGCGCGCTCTCTCTCTCTCTCTCTCTCTCGCTCTCTCTTTATCTCTTTAAGTAACTTTATTCATCCGCTCTTCATCGTAGACGAAACTTTCATTTTTTATACTTTCAACATTCACTATAGAACTTATACTTCACCAGTCAAATATATCTATTCTATTTCAAATTTTAATTCAACATTAGTCCATAAACCGATATTTAAGTAGTCCAGTCGAGATTTTAATAATTTACTTTAATTATAATTGTAATTTAATCCAACAAGGAGCGATCGCGAGATGTGCGTCGCCGATTTAACTGGGGCGTTACAAGGAGCGATTAGATTAAAATCCATTAGGTGTGTCTTTTTTTGATCTAATGGGCCTAAGTTTCCAAAATATCGAGGTTCAAGTAGTTACGCTTTCGATTTTCATGTAACCCTGTGAAGTCGCATTCGAATCGGCGACGCACATCTCGGGACCTCTCCTTGTAAGTCAACCATAATCCGAGTTCCACCCCGAAAATAAATTCGCAAACGTCACTTTTGATATAGAAAAAAATATTTCGATAGTTTTGTAAACTTAATCCAGGTGTAGATTCCGAAAGCTATAACTACTCTCGTTCTCGGAACGATCTATCCCGATGCATATATAGTTATGCGTCGCTCGACTCGTCGCGTCATTTTCTACAACGCCAGAAGACGTTCGAATTGGGAAAATCACTTCACTTTACAATAACTCAAATTTTAATACATATAATCTAATTTAATCTAACAAGGAGAGATCGGGAGATGTACATCGCAGATTCGACTTGGGATTTACAGCGAACGACTAGATTAAAATCCATTAGGTTCGTATTTTCTTGGATCTAATGGGCCGTAGTTTCCAAATATCGAGGTTCGAGTATTTACGCTTTCAATTTTCATGTAACTCTGTGAAGTCACATTCGAATCGGCGACGCACATCTCGCGACCTCTCCTTGTAAGTCAACCGGAATCCGAGTTCCACCCCACGAGTAAATTCGCAAATGTCACTTTTCTTATAGAAAAAAATGTTCCAAAAGTTTTGTAAACTTAGTCCAGGTGTAGATTCCGAAAGCTATGACTACTATCGTTCTCGGAACGATCTATCCCGATGCATATGTAGTTAGTTATGCGTCGCTCGACTCGTCGCGTCACTTTCTACATCGCCAGAAGACGTTTGAGTTGGGAAAATCACTTCACTTTACAATAATTCTAATTTAAATACATATAATCTAATTTAATCTAATAAGAAGAGATCGGGAGATGTGTTTCGCTGATTCGACTGGGGCTCTACAATGTGAAAGTGCATCAAAGTAAATAAGGTGCGTATTTGTTTCGATCCAATGTGCCTTAGTTTCTGAAATATCGAGGTGCGAGTATTTACGCCTTTGATTGTCATGAACATTTTACCATGCAAAGCCTATTCGAATCGGCGACGCACATCTCGAGACCTCTCCTTGTAAGTCAGCCAGGATCTGAATTCCAACTCGCAAGTATTAACCAAAATATCTTTGTTTTTGCTGTCTCGCCCCCTATTTTCTTTCGCTTGTTGCAAAATTAATTTAGAAATTTTTTATCAATTTAAAACTTGTATATTCTTGCATCAGCTATGACTTATATAGGGTAGTTTTTCACTTTTATGGGCATCATTCTGAATAAAATTATGGTAAAATTATTTTCAGTGATGCCTACCATCATACAAAAAATAATTAACACTTATTAGTGTGTTAAGGCTTTGGGCTACGGGTCAAACATTTTTTTTTTAATTGATAAGAAATTGAACAATTATTTTTACATCAGATATGCGTAATAGGAGGTGAGACAACAAAAATTTTTTGGGCCACCCTAGTGGCCACTGACCGTACACACTGGAAAATTCATGGATATTTTTTAAGATCGGATAAACTCCGGAAAGTTATGAAGAATTTTACGTTGAACGAGAACTTTGTTTAATTTCCAATAAAAAACTTTATAGCTTATACAATAGTGTGGTAAGTTTTAATTTCAACAGCAGATTTTCTAATGGTAGAAAATACCTTCTTTCTATTTTTTTAAGAAACTTCCACCTTTTTCTCATTTTTTCGCTTACCGGAAAATGACCGGAATGAATAGAACCCAATAAAAAAATTAAACTATTTTTTGTTCAAAATTTTAATATTTTGTTACAAAAATCGTCTACTTGGAAAAAAAATTCATCCTTTATGGTAGAAGTCATATTTTTTTAGTCGAAAATGAGCCTTTTTGTTAAAAATTCAAGTTTCTGTTAAAAAATTTCGCTTTTTGCTGAAAGTCAAAATATATGATTGAAAATTCATCTTTATGGGTTCGAAAATGATCTTTCTTGTTGAATATTTACATTTGAAGGTTTATAATTCAAATTTTTTTTAAAAAATTTATTTTTCGGCTTAAAAATTTAACGATTTTTTTTAATTTAATTTTTTTTCAAATCATATTTTTTTATTGAAAATTTAAACATTTTGTTAGAAAAATCGGTTGTATGGATAAAAAATCATCCTTTATAGCAGGAAATTCATTTTCGTTTGTCGATAGTGAACATTGTGTTAAAAATTCAACTTATTTGTGAAAATTTTTTTATTTTTTATCGAAAATTGACCAATTTTGCTAAGCATTCGTCTTTTTGCCAGGAAAATTCGTCCTTTTTGATTGAAAATTAATATCTTGTGATGGAAAAGTTATCCTTTTTAATTTGCAAAATCATTATTCTGGCTTGAAAATTATATTTTGGGTTGAAAATTTATTTTTTATGTAAAAATTGAATTATCTTATAAAAAAAATGTTTTTAGTTTTAAAATCAAACTAGTGGGTTAAAAATGGAACTGCTTTTGGTTGAAGTTGAATCTTTTTTGTTTGTAACCTTCGATTTTCAAAAAACTAAATTTTTTAAATCTCGAAATTTTATAGAAAATTAAATCGATTTCAATTTCTTATTTTTATTGATTATTTTTTTTGTTTAATTTTGTGGAATTATTCCCCTCTCAAGACTCTTTAAATCCAAAGTTAGCGGAAAATTAACTTTTTGTTGAAAATTTAAGTTTTTTTAAGTAGAAAATTCGTCTGTTTAGTTTAAAAATGATAGGAAATTCAACTGTTTCGTTGAAAGTAAACTTTTTGTTAAAAAGTTAATATTTTTGGTATGGAAATTCAACCATTTGGTTTGAAATTCATGTATTCTGTTAAATATTTAAGTATTTTTATTGAATGTTCAGACTTTGTCAAAAAATAATTTTTTTTTCAATTTAACTCTACAGTAGAAAATTCTTCTTTTTGGTTTGAAAATGGGAGAAAATTAACTATTTGGTTAAAAATTAACTTTTTCTTAAACTAGTATTTTCGGTATGAAAATTCAACCATTTTGTTGAAAATTTGTTCTCTTGGATTAAAAATTTACTTTTTTCAGTAAAAAAATGCATATTTTTTAGGGAAAAAATATAACTGTTTGGTGAAAGAAAGTGGCTAAAAAATCCTACTTTAACTATTGCCTGTTATTTTTAAAATTAATTTTTTATGAATTAGTTGTTATTAATTAATTTGTTGTCAATTATTATTTAATCATCAGTTATTTCGATTTTTACTTATTTTTATTAGTTATTTCAGTAGTTATTTAGTAAGTTATTTATAGTTATTAGATCATTATGTTGATTTTCAAACTTTAAAATTGAGAAAGTGCAAAAAGTTACTTTTTAGGTTACTTGAAATTACTTTATAAAGCAACTGTAACTAGTTACTCAAAAAAGTAACTAACCCCACACTGTTCTATCCTTTATCAAATATAAGAGTCCTCCTTTCAAGCAAAAACAGCGTACATTTCTCCTTTTGTATTTTCACGATCAATATTTATTTTTCTCTCAATGTCAACACATTGTGGATGTTTTCTAAACATAAAGAGATAGAAAAACACAAAAAACTACTACATTCACTCAAGTGATAACAATTGATTGTTTTCCAGGGTTTGGAAAAATAAACGGTCGTCGTCGCGACTTTGTTTTTTTTTAACCTTAAACTTGTTGCGAAGCTAGCAGTTTTCGAATTCTTGTAATTTTGAGAAAAAAGTTAATTTTGGAATTGTCTGGAATTGCAGGCGAGCTCACTATTCGCAGCCCTAAAACAGCAGCAGTCTCGAGAGAGGGAGAGAGAAGGAGCAAGAGAAAAGGAAAGGCCGCCGCCGCGAAGTAGAGAAAGAGGGCCGAGTGGGCCCGATAGTGGTGATCAACAAGAACTCACGATCGAGTACCAAAGCAATGGAAAGCTCAGTCCCGCTGGGCACGCACTGACATCAGCACCCATGACCCAGCAAAAGCAACCAATCATCACGCAACAGTCGCAACAACCCAGTTCGGGGGCGCCAGGTCTCCAACCAAGTCCGCACCAAAGTCCACCTGCCCCGCAGAGAGGCTCACCTCCAAATCCCACTCAGGGTCCGCCTCCAGGTCAATATTCATTTTTTAAACCTCTTTCTCACTCACTTTTTTATTCCCAAATCAATAATTAGTCACTTTATTTTATTAAAAAGTCACTTTCTTCAATATATTAAAGCAGAGAACCCTTGGAAACCACTGAATTCAATGGAGCATTCTTTAATTTGTAATTACCTTTAATTCAATATGAAGACTTTTTCATTCTCTTTGAATTTTTTTGAATTCTCTAAATTAAAAAAATATATAATTCAAACTCATTTAATGCAATTAATTTTTTTAATATTAAATTATTATTAATTTATTAATTTTTTGTGAGATGCTTTTAATTCACCTTGCCTTTTAATCAATTTCATGGAATTTTTCACATTCACCTAAATTCTGTTGAATTCACCCGAAATTATTTTCACTCCCATTTTAGTCAATTTCATGTAATTTTATTATTTTATTTTTATGAATAAGATCAGTTTCTTATTTACAAATTCTATTCACTCACATTTATCCGTATTTAAAAAAATTTTAATTTGATTCATTCAATCAAATTTTTTAATAATCAATTATTATTAATTATTTATTGTTATTTTTTTTATATGCTTTCAATTTACCTTGTATTTTTATGCATTTTATTGGATTTTTCTCATTTCCTTTAAAGTTCTCTAAAGTCATTCGCATTTTTTTAATAATTAATTTTTTTCCTAGAATTTTTTTTTCAACTGGTGCATCTCATCTGAATTCTTTTGTATTCAACCTGAATTCGTTTCACGCCCATTTTACTTAATTCGATGAAAATTCTGTTTTTTTAGTTCTCATGAATATCATCTGATTCTTATTTACAAATTCTATTCAATCCAATTTATCTGATTTTTGTACTTAACCTGAAGTATTTTAAACTCCCCTTGTATTGTGAAGTATTACATCAAATTATTTTAAATTCCATTGAATTTTCCCATCAAATTATTTTAAATTCCATTGAATTTTTACAAATTTATATAATTAAGATTTAATTAATTCAACAATTTTTTAAAATAATAGATTATTATTATTAGTAATTCTTTATTTTTATTTTATACATTTTTTTGTGAGCTGCTTTTAGTTCACCTGGTATTTTTATGTATTTTATAGAATATTGGTCATTTCTTTTAAATTTCTTTAAATTCGATGCCAGTTTTCTTAATTCATTAATTGTTTTATTAAAAAATTTTTTTAACTGATTCAATTCATGTAAATTCTGTTAAATTCAAACTGAATTCTTTTCACTTCTATTTCACACAATGTGACGGAGTTTTTTTTTATTTCTTATTGATTTTACCTGATTCTTATTTACTAATTCTACTTACTCCCATTTATCTGTTTTTTTTTAATTCACTATAAATTATTTTATATTCAACTTGTATTATTAGGCATTTCATCAACTTCTTTTGAATTCCCTTGAATTTTTGCAAATTTATTTCAAATTTATTTCAAATTTAATTAATCCAATGAATTTTTTAATATTACTATTTTTAATATTACTAGTTTTTTAGGTGAGATGCTTTCAATTCAGCTTGTATTTTTTTTAATTCTCATGCATTTTATCAGATTCAATTATTGTTTCAATTTTTCATTTTATTTTAATTAAATAATAAATCATTTCTATTGAAAATTTTAATTTAAGTATTTAAAAAAGAAATAAATGAATTTTAATTTTTTTATGCTTAATTTTTTCTGTGAGATGCTTTGAATTCACCTTGTATTTTTTAGAAATTTCATCAACTTTTTCTCATTTCGATTAAATTTATCTAAATTGACTTCCATTTTTTTAAACTCTTTGATTATTATTTAATTATTATTTAATTAGTAATAGCATGAGTATTAATTCTTTATAATAATTGAATTAATTTGTTTATTTTGTGTTCAATTCATCGAAATTCTTTTTAATTCCTTTGCATTTTTGCAAATTTAATTTAAATTCAATTCAATCCATTTTTTAAACATTAAATAATAATTACTAAAAATAATAATTCTTAATTTTTCAGATGCTTTCAATTCGCCTTGTATTTTTTTAAATTCCTAAAAATTTCATCGGATGCTTTATTACTACGATTTATCTCAATTCAGTTTAATTAATTAATTTAATTATTAATTTGATCAAATTCTCTTGAACTCCGATGGATTCTTCAAAGTCCACCCAAATTTCACTTATTGTTTTTTTAATTTATTTGGAATTCACCCTAAATGTGTACAAAGTTATCCTGAAATCTTTTAAATTCTTTGAGCTTGTCTTCAGTTTTTGCAATTTTATTCAAAATCTCTTGAATTTATCTTAAATTCCATTAAATAATATTTTATTTATTTTGATGCACATTTAAGTCTTTGAAATTCAATTTGAATTTTCACGCATTTGATCAATTTATTTTAATTTTGTCTAAATCTATTCAAAAATTGTTAAATTGAATGAATTAAAAAAAATCGAATTGTTTTCAATTCATTCGAATTTTGTATGAATTTGATCAATTTCTTCTGATTTTTCCTTCAATCCTTCTGAATATACTAGAATTTTATTTTATTCTTTTTTATTTTGTTTAATTCACCTCAATTCTTTTGAATTTACCTTGAATTCCCTACGCTCTCATTTTAACCAACATGATAAAAAAAATTTGCATTTTTTGTAAATTTGTTGAATGGTATTTTTCTAAAATAACTACATTTTAACTGAAATCAAGGAAGTATTTTAGATCCTAAAAATATAAAGCCATTATTTTCATTTATTTGGATTTCATCCTAAATTCTTATTAATTTATCCTGAATAATTTTGAATTCTTTGGAATTCTCTTAAATTATTTTCAGGTCTCCTGTATTTCTTATGAATTTACTTGAATTCTTCTAAATTCACTCACCTTGATTTCTTAAGGAATTCATCAAATTCTTTTGAATTTGGAATAGATTTTCAATTAGTAATAATTTATTAACTTCTATTTATCAGAATTTATTTTAAAAAATTTAATCTAAACCTTTCTCGTCCATTCACTTGAATTATATTTAATTTGTCTTGAATTCCTATGAATTTCATCGACTTTTTTTTAATTTACCCTGAATTCTTTTAAATTCTCTTGAATTTTGTTTAATTCTACCTTGAATTCTCAGACATTTTATCCCATTCTTTTGTATTCCCTTGAATTTTCTTAAATACATTTCAGATTTAATTCTTCTGAATTCACTCATACTTTATTTAATTCATTGTTTAAAAAAAAATCAATTCAAATAAATTCTTTTAAATTGAATAACTTTAGGAGGCCAGCTGGGGGGACCACTACCCTCGCAAACATCTTCGCAGATGATGTTGAATCCTGCGAGTGGTCTGCATCAAATGCAACAGCTCCTTCAACAACACATTCTTAGTCCCACACAATTGCAGTCATTTATGCAACAACACACACTTTACCTCCAGCAACAGCAACATCATCAGGTAACATTATTATTTTGTCTAATCTGGTATTGAAGACCAACTTCGTCACATTTTTTCGAAAATAGTAATAATTTACTCGAAATAGTAATCCGGAGTAATCCAAGTAATCCAGTGAATTTATTTCTTGAAGAGGAATTTTAACAATTTTTGAAAGAAAATTCTGTCGAAGTTCGATTTCAACATTTTTGAAAAATATTTATATTAATATATTCGTAATATAAGGATTTGTTAAATTAAAAATATGGTTCCGGTTACAAATATTCAATTTTAAACCTATTCAATTAAAAAAATTTAATTAAGAAAAAGACTAATTATTTAATATTTGGCAATATTTGACTGTTTATTTAATATGAGTAAATTGGAGCGAAATATTTGAAAGTAAATAATTTTAATCTAAATTATTTGACAAAGAAACCTTCGAATCGTTAGAATTTGAAAGATATTTTTGACTTTTAACATTAATATTTTAATTGTTCTATTTAAAAAATGTTTAATTTTTAAGTGAAATTGATTAATTTTGAATTTTATTTATAGAAACAATTAATTTTTAACAGATAGTCATTTCTTTTTGCTAGTAATTTAAACGAAGTGAGTGCATTTTTTCATAACTTCTAAAATAAAAATTTTAATGAAAAAGAAAAATAAAATAAATGGAATTTCTCCTACAGTTTCTAGAAAATCAATCCTATGACTCTTAAGAAACTTTTTTTTATTGTTTTGAAGTCTTTTACAATTTTTAAAAAACTTCTACATTTTTTCTTTTAAATCTGCAAAAAATCCAGATTTTGTTTTAAATTAGATGTGTTCAGTTGTTATTAATGAATCCAAATTTAAAAAAATATTTTTGTAAATTTCCAGTATTTTCTAAAAATGGTATAGAAAATCCAATTGATTTCCAAAGATATTTAGAAGTTTTAAAGAAATTTCAAAATAGTTTTGAATTTGAAAACATTTAAAACAACTTCTAAATATCTTAAGATTTTGAAATAAAATTTTAAGGCTTTTCAAGGATTTCTAAACTATTTTAAATGAAAATAATGTAACTTTAGAATAGAGTTCGATTTTAAAAATTTTATTGACCGTACAAAATTTTTGCAATTCGGGGGAAAACCGGTAAATGACAAGGAAGTTTTTTTAAAAATTAAATGATAGCCCGTCTCTTGTAATCCACTTGTAATCCTTGGTAATGTAATTGAGATCTGAATTAAATCACTTGTAAGGCGGAGTAATCCGGATAATCCAATTATAATCCTAGGAAATCATAGACAATACTCTTGTAATCCAATTTTAATCCCAGGTAATCCACTTATAATCTACTTGTAAACCTGCGCGGTCCAGTTTTTGATCTTGTTGTTACACACTTTTCCAAAATAATCCACTTTTAATTGATTATTATCCGCAGTAATCCACAGATAATCCTAGACAATCCACTTGTGATCTTAGGTAATCCGCTTGTAATCCTAAAAAATCTACCTGTAATCCACTTAATTTTCTCTGTACTGTACTTGTAATCTGAAGTAATTCAAAAGATCAGCGTGTACTCCATTTTTAATCCTATGTAATGCAATTGTAATCCTGTGTAATCCATATACAATACACTTATAATCTGGATTAATCCAATGAATTAGGAGTAATTAATTTTTAATCCTAGAGAATCTTGTAATCCAAAGTACTCAATTTGTAATCCGAAGTTCTCCACCTCTGATAAACCGAATTTATAGTTGTTGTTTCCCCCTCGCATTTCTTCGGTTAATAAAAAACTCAAAAATGTTTTTAAAAAATGGCAGGTTTTGTTACTTTTCAAAAAGTGTTTTCTTTTTAAAATAAAAACATTAAAACTGCAATTATGATTTAGAACAGAGCATTTTTGAAAGGATTACATTTTTGAGTTAGGACATGGAAATTAAAAAAAAATGTATAATTTTTAGACCGGTAAAATAAAAAATTTACCTGGAGAAATCCGATAAATCATCGGAAATTTTAAATTATCTGTCGCGTAGACACTCTGATTACTTCTGAAATTTTGGAATATCTTGATATTTTTCACAGGACTCTTCAGCCGAGCATGTGTCAAACCAAGAGCGTTTCGGCTACTTTTCATCCCTCAAAAACGTAAGTAGAAAATGAAAAGTTAGTTCGGCAATAGCTACCAATTCTGTACTCCTGCCTGAGCTAATTTTAACGTTTTTATAAATTTCACGACTCATTTTATAAAACGAAACTTTTATAAGACTTGAAACACTCGGCTTTCTTTAGATTCAACATTTACCCTTGACAACAGTCCTCGCGTCCCCCAACCAATCAGTAATTCTAATTATAAAAGGCACGATCATAACGAGACCTCTTTCTCTAGACTGTAGAGAGCAGAGAAGGGAGAGGAAAAATATTTAGGGAGCGGCGCAAAGAAATTAATTGAACCATTATTTAAGAAAGCCGAGCAATTGTTAATTTGAGAATCAAATCGAATGGCCAGAGTTACAGAATACTCAGCGATCCAAGTTGATTGATATTTCCCATGAAAGTTTTAGCACTTCAATTCCTGGCATTTTAGTATTCAGAATCAACTTTAAATAGAATCTTATTCATTAATTTGATCAACCAATTATTTGAACAATAAATGAATTCTTCTTTAGGTAGGTAAACAACTACAAAAATGTTGCGCTAGCTCTAAAGAACGATTTTTTTTATAGAAATCTTGAGATCCCAAGTTTTCCTACTCACTCTACTCTTCCCTCTCCTCACTTCAATATTTGTTTCCCCTCCTTCCCAAACATCCTCCTTTACTTCCCTTTCTCCTCAATTTCCCAGATAACACTCCCTTTCCCCTACTTTCCTTCCCTAGTCGTCAATTTCCCCTTTTTGCTTACCCCACTGCCCTACCCACACTCACTACCTACTAATCTTCACTACCCTACTCACCCTCAATACCCTACTTGTCTACCCTTCACTTCACTCAATGCCTACTCTTATTTCCAATCATTTTGCCTACTACCCCTCACTTACTCTCCCTAATTTCCCTCACTTTGTCTTCTTATACTCCCCTCATTTACCATTAGTTTCTCATATTTTCCCTCCAGTTATTTACCTGACAACCCCTCCGCTCACTTCCCCTCTCTCACTCACTTCTCCCCCTCTCCTTGTTTCCCCTCATTTTCCCTACTCTCCTTTTTTTCTTATCACTTCCCCTATCTCCTGTCTTTATTTCCCCTTAATCCCCGCACTTTTTCATTTCTCTATTCCCCTCACTTTCCTTACTTTCCCAATCCTATTAACCCTCATTCATATTAATTTTCCCTAGTTTCGGTCTCCTCACGTCCACTACCTTCCCCTTTTTATTTGCTCTACTGCCCCTTTTGCTTACTTTTCTTACTTCCCCTCCTCTCAATTTCCACAACTGCCCATACTTTCCCTCACTTCCCCTACTACCCCTCACCTGGCTTTCCCAACATTTCCTTCCTTCATTTCCCTTCATCCCCCTTACTCCCCCTTTTCTCAATTCCCCTAAATGCCCATACTTCCTCTCACATAGTTTCCTCTCACTTTCCTTAATTCCCCTCCCCTCATTTCCCATTACTTCTTCTATTGCCTCTCCTCTCACTCGCCTTCTCGTTTCCTCACTACCAACACTTCCCCCTCCTATTCCTTTTCCCTCCTTCTCCCCTAATTTCCTCTCACTTTTCTACTTCCCATCTGATTATTTCTTCTCCCGGGGATGAAGATCAACAATATATTTGAAGGTTTCAGTTATGTCAAATCAAACTTTTACCAACAAAGTTAATTTTCGGCCAAAAAGTTCATCAAAATAGTTAAATTCTCAACAAAATAAGATTCATTTTTAACTAATTGTATTTTTAACCAAAAAGATTCAATTTTTACCAAAATAGGCGAATTTTCTACATCACAGTTTCATTTATTGAATCTAAGATATCAATTTCAAACAAGAAGAATAATTTTCTACAAAGGAGATGAATTTTGAACTACTATGATAAATCTTCAACAACAAAAATTAATTTTTAACTAATTAGTTTCAACTTTTAACCAAGGAAATGAATTTTCAACTAGAAAAGATTAATTTTTAACAAAATAAGTTAAGAGCTAACCAAATAGCTGCATTCTTAAATGAAGATATGAATTTTTATCCAGAAACGATAAATTTTTGACAACAACTTTAAATTATGATATTTCAACGAAAAAATATTTTATTTTTAACAAAAAAAGAAGAAATATCTACCAAAAGATACAAATTTTTAAGTATCTTTTAAAATACTTCAAGTTATTCCTAAAATTTGTAAAACATCTTCAAAAACTAAAGTAACTGCTCTTTAAACTTCTAGACTTTTTAGAAATTTTTAGAAATCTTTAGAAACTTTTTAAATTCCTTTTGAATTTTCTTTAAAAATTGACTTTTTAAAATAAAAAATTAATAAACAGTTTTGTTTTTCTATTTTTTTTAAACCTTTCAAAATTCTTGAAAAACTACAAAACTCTAATTGGAAATTTAAAAAAATAGTCATTTCGTTTTGATTTTTGTTTGGGTCTTTTAAAATTGCTAATTATGTTTGAAATTCTTTTTAAAAATTCTTATGGCTTTTTAAATGATTCGAATTTTTCCCATAATTTTTTTGAATTTTTTCTCAAAATCGTCTGAATGTTTTCTAAATTTTTATAAATATTTCTAAGTCTTCTTAAATTTTCATTAAAAATTAATTTCTTAATATAAAAAATCATTTGCATTCTTATCAGGAGTTTTAAGCATCTTCTTTATTTCCTTCAAACCTTTCGAAACTCTTAAAAAGCTTCTAAATTTTTTGTTCGAAATTCTCAATAACACAGGCCGACAAAATTTGACAAAGGTCCGGAACCAGAGACCAGACCTAGTATACCCGAAGGTTCTTGCTGCGCTGAATCCGAATCCGACCTCAGAA
>NC_046658.1:178390454-178419758 GCF_010883055.1 Belonocnema kinseyi
CGCATTTTGAAGGTAAAGAGTAGTTCTTTACGATGCCATTGTCAGTTTGTGAAAAAAAAAATTTCGCGATGTTACGGGGCCTCGAACACATCAAAATAACGGATTTTTGGCCCTTTTAGGTTAGAATATCTCGAAAACTGAGGGTGATGGAATTTTTCTGAGGTCAGATTCGGATTAAGCGCAGCAAAAACCTTCGGGTATAGTAGGTCTGGTCTCTGGTTCTGAGAATTGTTGGCCTGTGTAATCTACCTTCTATTTAAAATACTTTGAAATATTTGCAAGTTGAAAATTATTTTTTAATCTATTCAAAATTTCTAATTATTACTGGAATTTTTTCTAAAAGTTGGTGTTCTTGTGCTAAGTTGAAAAATTTTGCTTTAAAATCTTCTGCATTTTTTTATTCAACTTTGTGAAAATCATTGGAAATTGTTTGATATATTTTTAATTTTTATCTTCAAAATCATTTTCGAAAGAAATAAAACTTTTGAAATTTTCTGAGGAATCTTGGTAAAATGTTTTATACACTCGAAAACTTTATAAATTCTTTAAAATATATTTTTTTAAACCTCAAAATTCTACATTGTGTTATAATTTTTTGAAATCTTCACAGGATTTAAAGTATTTTTTAATTTTTCAAAACTTCTAAAACTCCTAAATATCTTGTGAAATAATTCAAAACGTCCTTAAGATCGTTAAAAATCGAGAAATCTTATTGTGCTTTCAAATAGTTTTTGTGCAAGAACCACCGACAATTTTTCATTTTGAACGATAGCGACAGTTTATACATTCAATACATTAAGATATTCTAAGTTTGTATTTATAATTTCATTTTTCTCTTAAAAAATGTGACTCAAACACATTAAGAAAAATTAGCATAGCTTTGGTGCCCATAGGACATTTTTCTTAAATTCTTGATAATTCAAAATTTTTCACTCATTAACAATTTTGCATCACCAGAAATTTTCTATTTAAAAAAAAAACAACATTGTTGTTGTCCTTTACCTTTCTGTAATACAGTCGAATTTGGATTTAGTTATTCTGGATTTATTGTTTCCGACTATTGAAGCCGCGTCGCGGGGATGGGTGAGAGGAGCTGCGGCGGATGCGCGGTGTTCATTCAGGCGTGACAAAACAGAGCCACTAAATCCAGATTTGACTCTATTTGCTTCTCGAACATTAAAGGACTTCAAAATAAATTCTTCTAATTCGTTTTCCAAATGTTTTTTTTTCTCTAACATGAAGCATCAACACCAACTCGCAGAGTTAGGTCGGAAACAATTGGAGCAGGCGATGCAGCAACTGCAGGAACAGTTGCAGCTGAATCTAATCCAGCAAACGCATTTACTGCAAACAGCAGACAAAAAGAAGGCATCTGCGCCTCTTCAGCAACTCGCCCTTCAACAGCAACAACTTATCCAACAGCTGCAAATCACGCAGCGACAATACCTTCTTCAACAAGGCTTGGGCCTTCAAGGTCACAATCATTCTTCAGGTCCGTAGACTTTCTTTTCTCTTTTTAACAATTTTTCAAAATCAGAATTCAAAAAACAAATTGAGAACAAAAGAACAAGCACCTTCTTTTACAACCTCCGCTGGGATTCGAGGCTCGATTTGGGGCTCGAATCCCGGCTGAGCTGAAGAGTTTTTTTTTTCAAGTAACTTCTTTCAAAATAAACATTTTATTACTTTTAATATATTGGCGATGAAAGGATACATATAAATAGGGTTTCGCGAACACTTATTATTTACAGTACAACATCCAAGTATCAAAGAAGAATCATCACGATTGGAGGCGTGTGTGGCAAAAACCCTAAGGTGAGTTGATGTTGGAGGCATCCTTTGATTCGAACATGAATAACCCAACCTTTTGCACCTCTCTTGAGTTGATCCACTCACCCTTCTTCACTTCCTGTCATAACCTGGGCAAAATTTTCCACGTAGAAATATTTCGGTGCGGTGTATCTCTTTGTAAAAAGCTTCTTTCCTTTCGAGGCATTAAACGCAGGCTGATGGGAGAGGAAAGAGTAAACGCACTGGTTCATTTAAACTCGGAAATTCACGTGTGAAACAAACTTGCCCATCATTTCCTTCCTCCTACCTCTCTCTACTTTTATTTTTTATTTTTTTATCTCTCAGGCACTCTAATTTACTATTGTACTTCGACTCTCGATCTTCCTGAACGCCTCCTCGTCAACAGGAACCTTTTGGGTTTCTTCCACGCATGTTTGCTTCACACGTGACAGTTTCGTGACGGTTTCTACACTCGGAGAATGTTTTATTTGGCTTCCGATTGCAGCAATTAAAAAATATATTGTTTGATTCAAAGCAAATTTCTTTGGTTCAACAAAATGATTATTTGTTCCAATCGAAATTTTTCTGCAATTTAAAATCATTTTCTTCACATTGAAGTAGTTTTTGGTTAAACGAAAAAATATGATGTTCAAGAAACGGTTTCTTTAAACAGAACCAACATTGGCATTGTATCAAGAACATATTTATACGGACGATACAATATTTTGTTCAAATGCTAATTTCGTGAATCTTATTTAAATAAGACTTCTCTGGCTGTAGTTAGGTCTATGTACTTTTTAATCTGTTCTTCTCCAGAGACTATCGTTGGTAGAAGGTAATATTAAAAAGATAATTTATTGTAAAAAATAGAGGGAAATTTTTAAGAAAGTATGTTGAGCGAGAGTAATTTCGATAATCTCAACAGGCATGCAACCAACAGATGGAATCCCTACGTGGAAAACAGAGTCTACGGATGGTACGGAGTCACACCAGAATTCTGGAATCTCGAAATCGAGTTCTGGCCTGAATGGTAAAGGGTATTTTTTATTTTATTTTTTTCACAGTATATTCTTAGGGATTTCGGGTTACACAACTTTTGTATATGCCCCCCCCCCCCACCCACCGCTTACAATAAAAAGCTAAAAAACATTTTTCAACGGCATCGATAACAGGCTTCAGAAGACAAAATGCTTTAAAAACAGATGATGAGTCTCAAACCAAAAAAATGAATTTGTGCTGAAGTAGTTTAATTTAACGACCAAAAAGACACATTTTCAACAAAATCTTTAAATCTTCAACCAAAAAGGATATTTTAAAAATTAAAATTGTTGGATTTTATACGAAATAATTCAATTTTTGACCTTATAATATAATTTTTGAATAAAAATATAATAAATGTCTTTTTTGCCAAGAATGATATAAATCTTGAAACAAAAAATTAATTTTTAAGAAACTTGTTTAAAATTCAACAACGTATTTGAATTTGTAACCAAAAAATGTGAATTTCTAAAAAAAATTTAATATTTTACTTTTCAACCAAACAGTTGGACTTTTAATTTCTAACTAAAGGTAAATTTTAATGAAAAAATGCGATAGTTTATTTTCTCCTTTCAAAAATTAATTTTTTTACGACAAAATTTCTATCAAAATAGTTGAACTTTCAACTAGGTATATGAATTTTTTAACAAAAAAAAATCAATTTTCTACCAAATAGTCAAATTTTTAAACTGAGTGATCAATTTTAAACTAAAATTATTTATTTTCAACAAATTATTTAAACTTTCAATCAAGAAGTTAATCTTTTAAGCAAATAAGATGAATTATCGTCGAAAAATGTAATAGTGATTTTATTTTAAATCCCAAACAATTGAATTCAACCGAAAAAGACGATTTTTTAACAAAATTGTTGAATGGTTGGCGAAAAATGATTAATTTCAGTGAAAAATAAAACAGGTGAATTCTGAGTTAAAAATTTAATTAAAAAAAAGATGTCATTACTTTGAAATTTAAATGAATCAATTTTAATCGAAAGAGTTTCATTTTTATTAACAAAGTTTAAATCCTTCCACAAGAGATGAATATTCAAGCGTATCTTCAGTTTAAAAAATCATTTTTAACAAAAAAAACTAATTTTCAACAAATCAGTGACATTTTTGACCAAAGAAGTAATTATTTTGAAAGAAAGGAATTATAACCAAAAAGTTCACTTTCAAAGAAGCAGTTATATTTTGAGTCAAATATTTGAATTTTATTTTTTAAAAGTCGAAGTTTAAAGTAAAATTATTACTCTTCCATCTAAAAAACAACTTTTTATTAAAGTAGTTTAAATTTTAACGAAGTAGTAGAATTTTTACTTAAAAAGATGCATTTTAACGAAAAAGATTAATACTCTATTATAAAGACGAATTTTTAACCAAAAAAAGATCAACTTTTAATCAAAAATAGAATAGTTAAATTTGCAGTTTAAAAAATTATCAAAAAAAAATCAAAGTAGTTAAATTTGTATCTAAAGTGATATTTGAATTTTCAAAACAAGAAAAATCAATTTTTAACAAAACTGATTTAACTTAAACAGATTAATTTTCGAAAAATAGTTCAATATTCACCAAAGTAATTCAATTTTCAACCAATAGTTGGAATTTTAAATAAAGACTTTCATTTTATACCAAGAAAGGCAAATTTTTATCCAAAAAGTTTCAATTTTTAACTGAAAATGAAATAGTTAAATTTTCAGTTAAAAAAAAAAAGAATTTTAACCTAACAGATGAATTTTCAACAAAAAAGTTAATTTTTAAGAAGGCAGTTGAATTTCCCATTAAAAAAAGAACCAAACAATAAAATTCTAAACAGAAAATTTGAATTTTCAATGAAAAAGAATGTTGAAAAAAAAGTTGGATTTTCTTTTTGGGTTCTATCAATAATTCAGTTCGCATTTACGTGGAAAGCGTGAAAAGGGGAAAGACTGTGAAGCCTGTAAATCGAAAACACTGATAATTAAGATAATCCCTACTTTCAACAACCAAATTCCTCTAAGAATATACACAAATTGTTTTTACGGGCACAACTCTCACCTCGAATAATGTACTAGGGTGGTCCATAAATAATGGTAAGAGCATAAAATTAAAAAAAAATTGAAGGCTCTCTCAAAAACATTTGTTCCTTTCGAAGAGATAATGATGACGAAACTTAGAAACTTTCCATCAGAACGAAGAGATAGATGCATTGATTATTGCACAAAAAATTATATAATTGCAAAAAAGACCTTCTTAACTTAAAATGCAATTTCTCCGTTGAATTCGCGGTAGAAATTCAAGAAAATAATCTCCCTGATATTTTTTTGTTAAATCAAAAATAAGGAAGAAAAATAAGCTTAAAAAGTTTCAAGGTCGATGAGGGAGTACACTGGAACTTGAATAGAGAAACCTCGAATTTACGATATTCCTAGAATTGATGGCCTCCGCAATTTGGTAATGCGGGGAGCGTGGGACTTAAGATACTTTCGAGAGCACCTTCGATTTTTAACAGTGAAGTTTCAATTATTCCAAGGCTCTCTAATTCCAAGTGGTGGAGCCCCTTCACCTCCCACCACTCTCCTTATACGCTCTCGCCCGCGCCAGTAGCTGACCAATTAAAAATAGACCCGAAGAGCACCCGAGGAGCCCGCGCATCGATAGAAGCCAAAGACAGCCAATGAACGTCGCTTGACAAAATAACTCTACGACTCGCGGTAGAAGTGGGGGCATCTGCAGACTAGGAATATCTGAATGATTGCGTTTCTCGGCCTTCGGAATAAATAAAAGTTCACTCTAAATTTTGATTTTTCGGACCACCCTATTCTGTACCTACCTGATATGTTTCGAATACAACTTTTGCACTCTGGACTGCCACAGGACTTCTACATTCGACAGCTTCAAGTCGGCGGTCAGAAGTTAATGGAACAACTCCCTTGGACGAAAAACCTATTGATATTTCGTGTAACGACAAATCCCACCCCCTCTATGGCCATGGAGTCTGTAAGTGGCCTGGCTGTGAAGCAATTTGTGAAGACTACCAAGCATTCCTCAAGTAAGTTGTTCCAATTTGTTTAAACAACAATCAAGATCTGGAATGTTCTGATAAGAATGTGAAATCCAGTGCACTTACTCTATCCTTAGCCACTTAGTCTGACATTGATTCGAAAGAACTTGTAGAATTCAAATGAGCCGGTAAAGATTCAGGGAAAAAATGGAGGAAGCTGCGAAGAAAGTTTAAAAAAATTGTTCACGTCATCGTATCTCATTGACATCCGGTGCCTTCGTCTTTTCCACCCCAACTCCCAGTTTCCCTCTTACAATCCCTAGTAATCACGTAGCCCGTCGCCACGAACTCCCTCAAACAAGCCGTTACTTTTAAAAAAACGCTAATTACCTTTGTCTCATTAATATTCACGACATTCGACCGCATCGTTATGCCTCTGGGTCTAATCCCACCACCTCTCCTTATACTACCTTTCCTTCCGTTCCACCCCCAACGTTCTTCTTCTTCTTCTTCTTCGGCTTTAGCCGCCCCCAATCATTCCTTCGCTCCAGCACTCTGGTCCACTCTGCAAAGGATTAATGGCCTGTTAATAATAATCTGCCTGGTATTTTATTAAGTTCGCTTCTCAGTTTTTTTAATATTAATTTTAAGTTTTTATGTCAATGCTTTGACATTCAAAACAGGCTTACTACAGAACAGAAAAGACCTCAAGAAATTGTGGCATTTTTTCATATTTCTGGAAAAGGCATAGACATTTTTTTTAGTTCTAGCTATTTTGCAATCTGGTGAATTCTTTAAAGCTTTTAATGTCTTTGAAATGTTTGAAATTTTTGTGAAATCTGTTTGAAGTAATTGAAATCTTTATAAAAGCTTCGAAATTTTTTAGAAATCTTTTGAAATTTTTGAAATATTTGAAATATCTGAAAAATTGGTGAAATATTTCTGCATTTTCTAACATATTTGTAAAATTTAGTAAAATTAATTGAATTCTTTTGAAACCTCTAAAATCTTTGTGAAATCTTTATGAAGTAATTGAAATATTTTGATATTTTTTGAAATCTTTATGAATTCATTTAAATCTTTAACAAAAAATTTAAATTATTTCAAACATTTTGTGAATTCTTAGAAGCCTCATTAAACCTTTGAAATGTTTGTGATGTCTTCTTGAAGTCATTGAAATCTTTGAAATCTTTGAGAAATTATTTGAATTCATGTGATTTTTTAAAAAATGTTTTTATAATCTTTTGACATTTTTTTAAAACCTTCGACATTTTTTAAATATTTGGGAAATCTTTGAAATCTTTGTAAAATATTTCAAAAGCTTCCAAAAATTTTGAAATTTTTTTAAATCTTTGTAAATCTTCCTACATTCTTTTGTAAAAAAAAATCTTTTAAATCTCTTAAATATTTGTTAGAATCTTTCAAATCTTTAGCAAATCTTTGTCTCAATCCATAGAAAACTTTTAAATCTTTATGAAATATTTCGAAATCTTTTTAAATGTTTGCGAAATTTTGTGCATTTTTTAAGATTTTTTTGCATTGTTATAAATCCTTGTGTAATCTTGATGAAATCTTTCAAATCTTTCTCAATTCTGTGTAATCTTTGTGAAATTTTTAAAATCTATTCAATAGTTTTAAAATATTTGAATTCTTTTTGCAATGTTTATAAAGTCATTTAAGCCGTATAAAATCTTTCAGATCTTTATAAGATCTTGAAATCTTCGAAAATTTGTGAATATCATCAAAAACTTTGAAATGTATGTGGAATGTTTGTGAAATATTTCGAAAACTTCTAAAATTTTAGTAAATTCTTTAAAATCTTCATGAAGTTTATTAAAATTTATTTTAATTTATTAAAATATCTTTTGAAGTCTTTCAAATCTTTTTTAATTCTTTAAAATATTTGTGAAATCTAAATGGAATATTTGAAATCTTTGTGAATTTTTTAAGTCTTGATTAAAATTTTTTGAAATCTTTGAAATGTTTGAAATATTTATGAATTTTAAGAAATATTTAGAAAAATTGTAAACCTTATACCTTAGAAATCTTTTGAAATCTTTAAAATCTTTAACATGTTTCTGAAATATTTTGAAAGTTTTGAGTGATTTTGAAATATTTCTTAAATATTTTGAAATCTCTCGAATTTTCCGAAATCTTTCAAATCTTTTTAAATCTTTCTGAAATATTTTGAAACTGTTCAGTAATATTGAAGTCTTTACAAATCCACTGAAATCTTCTGAAATATTAAGAAATTTTTTGAAAATTTGAAATCTTTAAAACCTTTTGAAATTGTTGTGAAATTATTGAAATCTTTGAAATAATGGAAATCTTTTGAAATATTTTTCAACTGCTTTGGGAAACTTTGAAGTTTTTGTGAAATGTTCGAAATCTTCTGAAATATTTAGAAATCTTTTGGAAACTTCAAATCTTAAAAAGCTTTTAAAATCTTGGACAACTTGATGAAATCCTTTAATTCTTTTGAATTCTTTTAAAATCTTTTGAAATCTTTCTGGCATTTTTCGAAACTGCTTAGAAACTTTGAAGTACTTATAATATCTTTGAAATCTTTGAAAATTTTATATCTTTGAAAACTGTTTGAAATACTTTAAATCTCTTTAAAATCTCTTTAAATCTTAGAAATATTTTGAAACTTTAAAAAAATGCCAATAAAAATAGTTTAGCATTCAATAAATCTTGATAAGCCATTTACAATTTCATTAATTAATAATTCTACCAAAAAAACTCTTGGTAAATTAGTCTACGACAAGCAAAATGTTCAAAAAATAAAAATAATGGAATTTTTAAACCAGACTTTTGTAGCAAGCCTGCAAAGACTTAGTACTTTTAAAAATCTCTCTAATTCGATTGCATTTAAAATAAATATTCCTTTCAATAAAATATTAATATTATTAATATTTTTATTTTTATCCTCGAATTTTGGAGACTGAATGTAAAACTTTGTTCCCTGGGGAATGCATAGGCACTTAAATACAGAACACACGCTGGACGACAGGTCGACAGCTCAAGCCAGAGTTCAAATGCAAGTGGTTTCTCAGCTGGAAATCCAGCTGCAAAAGGAACGGGATCGACTAACAGCTATGATGCATCATCTGCACGTGGCAAAACAAATGGCTTCGCCGGAACCACCAAAGTCATCTGAGTCGTCGGTAAGTTCAACCAAAAAATAACAACAACCATATTTCATACACATGTCTTGTATTTTTAAGGGGGAACCTCGCTACAGTGGATAATGCAACCTACACCAAATAATCAATGGTTAAGAACACAAATAAAAGAAAAACAAAAAATTTTAATTTTAATTTGAGAATATCTATTCTGCATTAACTATTCAATAAAATAAAATAATTATTTTACATATATTAGTATTTTTAAACAATGATTATCCAATGTAGACTTTATTATCCACTATAGAAAGTTTCCCCCTACAGCAGGGTCAGGGTGTTCCAAAAATGCATTGGGATTTTTTTCTTCAATTTCCGTGCATATCGCCCCTTAATTTATGCGAATACACAAAAAAATAAACAAGACTTTTTTTTGTAAAAAAAATATATACCCCCTAAAGTTTAACGTGTATTTCCCATAAGAAAAAAAGCCTTTATGTACATTTTATTCTGAATCTTCAATGTTAGCTGAATCAAGCTGAAACTCTACATTTCGCTTTACAATTAGATATAGAATATAAATAATTAATTTTTTTAATATCATCCCTATAAGACTATTTTATTGGTTTAAAAAAAAACCATAAGTGAAAAATTGAGTTTTGCGAGTTTTTGGCGCTAATTATCATTTTTAAACTATTTTTTAAACAGAAAGTGCTTCCAGTACTTGAAATAATACTTCCTACTTATTAGGAGTTTACGTCAATTGTTTAAACAATTTTTATCATTTATAAGAATATTCTCTTAGAATAATGCTACAAAGTGGCAATGATTTCTACAATTTTCCACTTTCTGTCGAATTTTCAATAAGAGTAAAGGTAAATTTTAATTTAAATTAAAGGAAGTAATTGTAATAATTAATTTAAGTAAAAAAAAAATAATTTTTCAACTATTTAAAAAAAATAATATTCACATTGGATAATGCTAGAAAGTCGTGTTTTTTCTGCAATATTCAACTGTATGTATACTTTCCGCTAAGAGTGAGTTAATAATTCGTTCAATTTAACCAATATACTTTTTAAAATAAATTATTATTATTTTTAACAATATTCTTTTAAAATAATTTTTTCTTTGAATTTTCTTCTAGATTTAGGTAATAATTGTTTTAAGCTAAAGAAAATGATTGCTTAAACAATTTATTATTATTTTTAATAATATTAACTTTGAATAAATCTAGAAAAGTGCGCTTTTTTATTATTCAACTTTTAGTGTACTTTTCGCTTAGAGTAAATTAATAATCAGTGAAATTTAACGAATACAATTATTTAAAGAATTTATTATTCTTTATGACAATGTTTTCTTAGAATAATTCTAGAAAGTTACCATTTTCTCTACAATTTTCGACTTTTTGTCGAATTTTTAATTAGAGTGAGTTAATAGTTTATTTAAGTCAACAAAAATAATTTTTCTACAATTTAAAAAAAATAACCTTTTTGCATAATGCTAAAAAGTTGTATTTTTTTCTGAAATATTCAACCGTATATCTGCTTTTCGCTTAGAGTGAGTTAATAATTAGTTAAATTTGACCAATATAAATTTTTAAACAAATTATTATTGTTTATAACAATATTGTTTTAGAATAATGCGAAAAAGTTGCGACTTTTTTTGCAATTTTGAAATTTTTGTTTAAATTTTCCACTAGAATTAGGTAATAATTCATTTAAGTTAAAGAAGATGATTGTTTAAACAATTTATTGTTATTTTCAATAATATTATCTTTGAATAAGGCTAGAAAAGTGCACTTTTTTATTATTCAACTTTTTTATACTTTCCGCTTAGAGTGGGTTTATAATTAGTGCAATTTAACAAATATAATTGTTTTAACAAATTATTATTGTTTATAACAATAGTCTCTTCAAATAATGCTAAAAATTTGCAATTTTTCCCAGAATTTTCCTTTTATTGTCGAATTTCCAATTAGAGTGAGGTAATAATTATTTTAAGTCAAAAAAAATAATTTTTAAACATTAAAAAAAATATTCGCTATGAATAATACTAAAAAGTTGTGCTTTAGAATAACGCTGGGGAGTTGCAATTTTTTTTTACAATTTTCACATTTTTGTTCGAATTCTCAACTAAAAATTAGGTAATAATTAACTTAAGCTAAAAAAAATGATTGTTTAAACAATTTAAAATTATTTTAAATAATATTCTCTTAGAATAATGCTAGAAAATTGCCATTTTCTTTACAATTTTTCATTTTTTGGCGAATTTTCAATTAGGGTGCAGCCAGAAAGTTGCAATTTTTTCGAGAATTTTTCCCTTTTTGTCGAAGTTCAAATTAGAGTGAGGCATGTCATAATTAATTTAAATTAAAGAAAACAATTTTTTAAAGTATTTATTACTCTTTTTAATGATATTATCATTGAATAAGGCTAGAAAGTTGCTGCTTTTCTGGAATATTCAACTTTTTGTTTTATTTTCGTTTAGAGTGGGTTGGGAATCAGTAAAATTTAATAAATATAATTGTTTAAACTTATTTTGATTGTTTATGATAATATTCTCTTAGAATAATGGTAGAAAGCTGCAATTTTCCCTGTGATTTTCCACTTTTTGTAGAATTTTCAATTAGAGTGAGGTAATAATTAATTTAAGTCAACAACAATAATCTTTAAACAACGTATTAATATTTTTAATCATATTTTCTTTGAAAAAATTCTATAAACTTGCAGTTTTTTCTAAAATATTCAACTTTGTGTCTACTTTTCGCTTAAAGTGAGTTAATAATTAGTGCAATTTAATAGTTATAATTGTTTAAACAGTTTATTACTATTTATAACAATATTCGCATAGAAAAATGCTAGAAAGTTGTAATTTTTTCTATAAATTTTCCACTTTTTGTTGCATTTTTAAGTAGACTATGGTAACATTTAATTTAAATCTTAAAAAATAATTTGTAAACGCTTTACTACTTTTTTAAATAATTGGAATAATGCTAGAATGTTGCGATTTTTTCTTTAATATTTATTCTTATGTCTACTTTTCGCTTAGAGTGGGTTTATAATTAGTGAAATTTAAGAAATATAATTTCTCAAATAAATTATTATTGTTTATAACTACCTGCTCCTATAATAGTCAATATTTGACTTAATTTTGGCTTTTTTGACATAAATAAATAATCCATAAACAAGAGAGAGTATCATTATTATTGTTATTGTTTTTAACGATTTCAAGTTATGGGAAAATTATGGGAATGATAACTGGATAATGACCTTTTGGTTTTCGCCGTTCTAATTTTATTACTAATTTTTTAACAATTAACCAAATTTTTCACAAAATAGTTTAATTTTATACCAAAGAGATGAGCTTTCAACAAAAAAATTGAGTTTGAAACTTGAAAATATTAACCTTCGATAAAAAAACACGAATTTTTAACAAAATAGTTGAACTAAAAAAAAGAAAGCTCAAAGAAACATGAAAAGTTCATACTAGCCAAAGACATGCATTTTTATACCAAAAAGGTGGGTTTTCAGGAAGAGTTTTAGTTTTGACTAAGAAAGATTTTTGAGTCAAGGAAGTAGAAAAATTCAAATAAATTGTAGAATTCTTAAAGTCAGAACGTCAAAAGTTTTCAGTCTAGAAAAGCAAATAAATTTTCAAAATCAGAGAACCATAAGTTTTCAGTCAAGGAAAGCAAATAAATTTGAATCAATCTATTGAATTTCCAATCCAAAAAGACAATTTGCCTGCAAAATATTTTGTTTGATTTTCAACCCCACAATATAAATTTTCAACAAAAATGTTCATTTTTCAAGCAAACAAAATTTTATTATAGAATTTCTACCGAAATGGTATAATTTCCAACCCAAAGAGACAAATTTTCAACAAAAAAGTGGAATTTCGAAACAAATAGGATGGCCTTTAACAAAATTGTTGAATTAAAAAAAAAATAATTACATTTTTAAGATTAATCTCTCTAACAATCAGCCCAGATAAAGAGCTTTACAGAGTCATCATATATCATAGATTATACAAAATAAACGTAAACTAGTTGATAATCCCACTTTTATAAAATTAAGAAACACCCTCTTTTGGCTATTTCGATATGAAAAGTTTACATGCATCTCTCGACCTCTTGAGAAGAAAGAAGGAAAAGACGTAGTACGCTCTTTCCAGGCAATGTACCCTCGCCTCGTAATACGATGCTAAAATCGTAAAGTGGCCTTTTCTAGATATTCCGAATTTTACGATATGGCATTGTCGTTGTGGCTTCAATCGGCAAATAACGCTAGTTTCAGTTTTAACGCGCAGCGTAATCGCACCCGAGTGCTAATTTATACATGAAGTTGATATTAATAATTCATCGCCCCGGCGCGGCGATTTATATCGCCTTAATTAAAACCCCTAACAAGTTAGGCAGTCGGAGAATACCAATACCGCAGTAGCTCTCTGCAATAGCCTTTCTCAAGCACAAAATAATTACCCTGCCCGGTCCCGGCCATCTCGATTATTTACCCCGACGAAGGTCTGTGTCCAAACTTTCAGAAAGTACCATTTCCAGAATTTCAAATCCTTTTTATTCAAGCTTAAAGGACGAGATGACCATTCAACTTCACCCTACGCATTCCCTTCCACAAACGCTTTCTCCTCTACTTTCCCCTCCACGATTCTATAGCTGAACCTCTCCTTCCCCTATTTTCCTTCCTCGGTTATCTCTTCTCCACTACTAACCCTCATTTCTATTCATTTCCCCTACTCTCTATCACTAATACTTACCTCATTTCCCATCACTTTATCTACTTCCTTCCTTATTTCAATTCTTTAATTTCCCATACTTTTCCTTCTCTTGTTTCCCCTAAGTAACCTTCAATTTTCCTACTTCCAATCTCCTTCTATACTTCTCCCTCTATAAATTTCTCTTTCTCAACTCCTTCATCTCCTTCTCCCTTCCCTTACTTCCTTAGGTAACACTCCACTAGCTTTACCTTCTCACTCCACATTCTTAATCACTTTCTACATCACCAAATTTTCCCTCGCTTACCTTAGTTCCCCTCCCCTTCCTTTTATTCCCAATGCTTCTTCTAGTTTTCTTCGCCTTATTTTCCCTTACTTCTTCTATGACTCACCCATCTATGACTCTCCCTGCTTCTCCTACCTCAATCACCCTACTTCCATCTCCATCACTAATCACCCTAATTTCTAATAACTGCCTCTACTTCTCATCAACACTCATTTTCCGTACTTCGACTCCCTAATTTCTCCTAATTTACCTCCCGTCAGTACCCGTCACTTTTCCTAATTTTTCTCCCCTCACTTATTCTCTTCACATTTCTCATTACTTTCCCTACTCCTGACTTAGTTCGCGATATTCCCCTTCTATCATTCCCCGTACTTGACCTTCCTTCGTTTTCTCTAAATAACCCTCAGTTCCCCTACTTTCATATTACTTCTATATTTTCCCTTCGTCTTCAACTTTCGCTTCCCTAACTTCCTAATCTCCTTGTCTCTTCGCTCACTTCCTCAGCTAACACTCTACTTTTCCTATTTTCTCATTCCACATTTCTATCACTTCCTACACTCTTTCATTCCCTCACTTTTCCTACTTTTCCTCCCTTCACATTCACTCCTTATACCTCTACTACTTCTCTTTTACACATTTTCACTCACTTCTTTTACACCCCACCTACCATGCTTCTTCTCCACTCATTTCCCATATTTTTCTCTACTCATTTTCCATACTTTTCCTACTTTCTGTCTCCTTGCTTCTCCTATATATCATCTTCTCATTTCCCGTCACTTTCCCTACTTTTTATCTCATTTCCTCCCACTTCCTCACTTCTCTTACTTTTCTTACGTTCCCTCCCCTCATTCCGCTAGGTTCCTTCCTTTATTTTCCCTCGCTTCACCTAATTCCTCTCACTTCGCCTATTTTCCCTCCCTCGCTTCTCACTTTCCCTTCTTGGTAAAAAGTACAAGACTATGAGGGTTTTTGCCTGGTGCTACGAAACTCTAAAAAATGGGGAAAAAATATGTACTTCTTATCAGATTTTTTTGTAAATTAAAGTTTAGTCACCTCTTAAGGAATGTTCAGGGAATAATTTTTACTCAATAACTTTTAATTTTGATGCCCTAATCCCATCCTCTTGCATTGTGCCTAAAAAATGCCCCAAAAAATGAAAAATAAATTTTTTTGTAAAATTCATACTGAAGACGATATTTTTTTAACATTTACTATTTATATTTGATAAGTCGAAAGTTTCCATGTATTTTTAACTAATTTTTAGTTGTTTCAACAAGTACTATTTTGTAAACAATATTTTCTTGCTTTCAAATATTAACCAAATATTTTTTTTCGGGGTGCATGTTAAAGTTAATAAATTTCAAGAATAACGTTTCTTTTTTAAAATATTTGATAATTGTTTAAACAGTTTTTATTTGTTTCAAACATTTTTTCCCTGTACATCGTAAAAACTAATTTTTTCTGGATTTGGCGACACAATTCACGAATTTTAGAGTGACATTTAATTTTTTAGGACGTTTGGCAATTGTTTAAAGAATTTTTATTTCTTCTAACAATTTTTTCATCTTCTTAATCGCAAAAAGTTATTATTTTCTGAAATTAATGTCAAGGATAATATGGTTAACTGCTAATAATATCGCAGTTTGTAATTATTGTAAAAATTATTATCACTTGCTCCTTTTCATGGGAACGACGGCGAAAATTCTAGTTTAAAAAATTACAATTGTTTAAAAAAATTAGCTACAAGTTCTGAAATAAGAAAATACTAAGGAATAAGTGAGTTAGCATGAAAGAATGAAAAAACTAGAATTTGCTCCATGTTTCGTATGAAAAGGGGCAAATGAATGAATATTAATTGTTTAAATAACTGCAAAACTGTCTTCCATTGTAAGTATTACTTTTAAAACTCGTCAACTGCATAAATAATTCCAGAAAAAAGTATCATTACAAGATATGCCGGGAAAAGAATGGTTTAAACAAGTAAAAGGGTTTAAATAATTTGCAAATTGTCTCATTAATTCCAGAAAATAATAACTTTTTGCGATGTACATGAGAAATTTATTTAAACAAATAAAATCTGTTAAGTAATCATCACATATCTTTATCATGGAATGTTAATCTTAAGATCTATCAACAAATATCATTTATCCTGAAAAATTAAAATCTTTAACGATATAAAGACTCAAAAAAATGATATGAACAAATAATTGTTGTTCAAATAATTCGAAATTAGTCATAAAATACTTAAAAACTTGTCACGTATCAAAAAAAAATAAGCCATGCCAAAAATGTTCCAAAAAATTTCGTCTTTAGCATGAATTTTAAATAAAACTGCTAATTTGCATTTTTTGGGGCATTTTCCGGGCATAATGTACGGGAATCGGGGAGTTTGACATTAGAAGTTCTTGGATAAAAGTTTTTATTTGATTATCCCTTAACAGATGACTAAACTTTAATTTAAAAAAAAAAGTTAAGAACAAGTACTTATTTTTTCCATTTTTTCAAACGGAACTTTTCTTATTTAAAACCCCTTATCAATTAGAAAAGCTCCGTATAACATTGAACCACCCTGGTATACCAGATTTCACGGATTCAAATATTTCAAAGGATTTTGATAATTAAAAATGTTTGAAAAATCGAATTCAACAATAAAGGACCTTTTATAAACTACCTGTTTTTTGGTGGGGGGGGGGGTACCAAGTTCCACGCAATGGTGAAAAACTTGATGAGACTTGGGAAAAATCGTCTAAGGTTTCTAGGGATAGGCGAATAAATGCACAGTTTGGCTATTATGTTTGGTTCAATGTTTTTACGAAATCAATTACAAATGTCTCACCAAATGACTTTTTGCGAAAATACTTTGCAAATTCTCAGCCATTTTTAATTCTTTAAACATTTTTTTTTAAACAATTTTGGAGTTTGATAGGAAAATGGAGGGATAGCACAAGTGGTTTGAGATAGCTATGGTTTCAAGGGATAGGTTCGGTCACGTCGGTTATGTGGTGCCCTGAAGGATAGGTGGCGTTTTATGCTTTAGATGTGTTCCATTCGAATGAATAAATGCACAGTTTAGCTCAATGTTTTTACGGATTCAATTAAAAAGGTTTTGCCAAATGACGTTTGCGATAATACTTTGCAAATTCTCAACCATTTTTAATTATTCAAGCAACTTTTGATTTTCTTCAACAATTTTGGGGTTTAATGGAAAAATGGAGGGATAGCGCAGGTGCTTTGGGATAGCTATGGTTTCAAGAGATAGGTTGGGTCACGTGAGTTAGGTGGTGCCCCGAAGGATAGTTGGCGTTTTGTGGGTTAGATGGGTTAGATGAGTTTCTACGGGTTAGGTGGAGTTTCGTGGAAAAAAGAGAAATTCTGAGTATTAGGGGGCCAAGAGGAATAACTGGGCTCGTGTCGGTGAACTTTGGTTCCGCCGTATAGTTTGTGTCTTGTGGGTTATGTGGGATCCCAAAAGCTAAGGGACCTTTTGGATGCAAAATAAATGACTTTCGTTTTGGTCGAAAAAAAGAAGCTAATAAACTGTCAAAAACGCTTTGTTTTCTTTTTTTAAAGACGGGTTCGAGTTTACCAAAATTAAGTTTATCATCTGCCCTGATGAGTCAACCACCTCCAAACTTTGGTGTATCGCAAGTGTCTCCAGTCTCCATGTCCGCCCTGGTCTCAGCCGTAAGGTCACCAGGTGGACAATTGCCACCTACAGCCGGCGGTACTACTTTGCCACCAATGCCCAACATGTCCAACATGTCCGGAATGCCACCAATGCCAAACATGCCTGGTAGCATGCCTAGTATGCCCTCCATGCCCAGTATGGCTGGACCCATAAGAAGAAGGATCAGCGATAAATCTGCTCTCTCCTTAGCCGGAGGTAAGTTTTTCTTCCTCAAATTTATTCAAACCGCATCGTGTATAACAAGCACGATTAAAGGTATACTCGTTTATTTCAAACCAACCATTTTAAATTTTAATCAATACTCTGAGTACTTATACCTGTTGCTTCAATTATTGTCTGTCTGAATTACAATTTTTTACCTACAGATATGTCTGTTTTTAGCTGGTCTGAGTGCTCACGAGACTAGAAATGTAGATTTACTTATTATAAGAGCCAGAAATTCAGACAATCGTGGTAAAGCAAAATCATGTAATAATGTACAAGAACCCAGCGCATTTAGTAATAATGTAATGTTCTGAATAAATTAACGAGCAAATTTCATTTTTCGGGATTCGCAATTTTGAAAAACAAAAATTTATAGTTTGACGATTTTGCAATTATTGATTTTAATTTTTGTTAGAGAAATCAACTGTAAATATCCGATACATCTTTGCTATGATTCTAAGCAAATTGACAAGAATTTATATTTAGTGGACAATTTTTTATTAATAAATACACAATTTGGCTTTTATGTTTAGCTCAAAATTTTTACGGAATCAACCAAACTTCTCTTGCCAAATGACTTTTTGCGATAATTCTTTAAAAATTCGCAGCCTTCATTTATTATTTAAACAACTTTCAACTTATTTCATCCATTTTTTATAAATAAATTCACAGTTTCGCTATTTTTTAATACGTGGCTTAGTTATTATTAACGAAATTCACTAAAAATATCAAGAGGGATGTTTGTTTAGGATCCGGATTTTTTTATGATATTGTTATTGTCTGAATTCCTGTCTTTGATATTAGATATTTAATTTGACATGATTGCTTTCCTAAATTAACAAATTATCTAACGAGTTTCTGGCACAGCTTGCAAACGTAAGTTTCCAAAAACTAATTTCTTGCTTTTGAGTCAAATTCCATAAATGTCAAATAACTCTGATAAAAGAATTACCTTCTTGTGGACTTTTGATTGTACCAATTAGAAAATTGTGTCTCGTTCGCGTCGACAAGATGAAAAAAAGAACAAATTGAGAATTGAATGCTATCCGTAGGACTGTATGACGAGGGCACTGTAAGGCGCAGAGTATCCGTCGATAGATCTGGATTAGATATTAACGAAGGTAATATTTATTGAAAAGGGTCAGGGTGATGCTCGGTTCATGAAATGCCACTGATAATCACAATCATATATTTTTACAACTAATTTGATTTCTTTTTGTTAAGAAATTTCCGTACAATTTTATTCATTTATCACTTTTTATAAACAAAGCATGTGTCATTTATTTCTTATAATTTATTAAATCCTTATCATACTTTGTATGTATTCTCTTTGGCATTTCACGAGAGGACATCGCCTTCCTTAATAGGCCCATTGACCCTGACCAAAATTTCTCGTAGTAATTTTCATTGCACTTTACGGTCCTCTCTTGGTCTTTTGTTCCCGTTGGGAGTTTTGCGTGCACATAATCATTGGAGAATGGATTAGAGCCACCGTGAGCCACTTTCGAGCGCAGCTCGGCTCTCACACGCGGAGAACCACTGGCCTGAAGAGAGGGGGACGCCCAGAAGCGTGCGCGCGCAGGCCGAGCACGCACGTTGCTGCGCTCCCCCCCCCCTCTCTCCCAGGGCAGTGGTGCTCCGCATATGTGATCCGAGCGGCAGTGGCTCTAATCCTCTTTATGATAATCATTAATCACTCGGTATCACCTAAAGTTTTCAAATTGGCATTCGACACCTTGTTGGCGACGTAAACGAACAATTTAGTGTGGAAAATAATTTTAAAAAAATAATAATAAAAGTATGCAGCGCTTGCGCGTTACTTTTCCAACGAATAATTAATCTTTTCTTACCGATGGTTCTCTTGTTTCTTCATTTTATTGTGCTGCGCCCACCGTGTAGGGCTGCCCTACATGCTGGAGCGTGCTGGCCTAGACGTCCAACAAGGTACTGTCAACTTACCTTCGTGTGGCTTCAAGAGAATCGTTGAAAGATGTCTTTTGCATGTCCAAGCAGATCGTGAGTCGAATGAACAAATCTGGCAAATACTTTTCTTCTTTGAGCAAAATGAAACTCATCAAACTATAAAAGCATTTGTGTGATTAATCAGTTCAAAAACTACTTTTCAAGGAAGTTTTGCATGATTTTCAGGGCCTAAATTGTTGCAAGTTTCGGCCTAGACACCTTTTTTTCGACACAAATAAGGATATTTTTCGGGTATTTAAACAAATATATTTTTAGGGTTTTTCATAAAAAATGCGAATTTTGTACAATATAGTTTAAACCAAAATCAAAACCTACTATTTAAAAAAATTTGCACTTCCAGCACTGTAAATTAATTTGTTAACGATTTAATTAAACTTTCAACTGAAAGGATTAATTTTTAACCAAAAAATTAATTTTGCAACAAAAAGATCAACTTTCAAACCAAGCATTTGAATATTTACGAAAAAAAATAATTCTCAACAAAGACTGTAATAGTTAATAATTCAATCAAGATTTATTTTAATTTTTAATTTTAAAAAATTCTATTCAACCAAAAAGGACGACTTTAAAATAAAATTGTTAAACTTTTAGCAAAATAATAAAATTTTTCCACAAAATAATTAAAATTTTAACTAAATCAACAAAAGATATAACCTATCATCTAAAGTGATGTCAAATTATTAAAAAAATAATTTTCGAAAAAATTGTTAAATTTCAATCCAAAAAAGGATGATTTTTTTTTAATGTTGAGTTTAGAAAAAAATAGTTACATTTTTAACCAAAAAGATTCATTTTCAACTTAAATTATGAATCTCCAAACATTTACTTTCAACAAAATAGTTCAACTTTTCATCCAGCAGTTAGATTTCCAAACAAAAATAAATTTCACTTTAAATTAAAAACCGTTAAATTTATACAAAAAGAGGAATATTTAACAAGATAATTAAATTCTTTATCAAAGCTGATTAATTTTAAACCAAACAGTTCGATTTTCTTGCAAAAATGACTTTTCAGTCCAGAAAGAAAAAAATCAAATTAATTGATCAAATTTTTAACCCGAAAAGACGAATTTTCAGCCCAAAGCTCGAATTATCCATAAATAATTAAAGTTTTAACATAAAAAAGTAATTCTTAAATAAAAACATAATAGCAGTCTTTTCAACCAAAAATAATTAACTGTAAAAAGAATATAGTTGTATTTTCAACCAAAAAGGATGCATTTTTAAGAAAATTGTTTAAATTTTAGCAAAATAAATAAATTTTCAAACGAGAAAGGTAAATTTTTTAACTAAAATGATGAAATTTCATATAACAAATATTTTTTTGTCAAGAAACAAAAAAAAACTTTAACTAAATGATTAAATGTTCACCCCAAAAAGACGAATTTTCAACAAAACAGTTACATTTCTAACAAAATAATTTAATTTGCAACAACAAAATGCGGTATTCTTAACCAAAATTATAATAATAGTCTTTTCAACCAAAAAGAATTAACTTTAAAAAGAAAGTAGTTGCGTTTTCATCCGAAAAATATAATTCAGTCACGAAAGAAAAAACTTGCAATTGAATGGCCAGGTAGATAAATTTTCAATAATACAATTAAATTTTAAACCAAAAAGAATGATTTCTTAAGAAAACTATTGAATTTTCAACAAAATAATTAAATTTTCAACAAGAAAGAGAAGGTCTCGACAAAACCATAATAGTAATCTTTTCAACCAGAAATAATTAAACTTCGAAAAAATAGTTGTATTTTTTTTATTGCCTTAGAAAACTTAAAAATTTTTGTTTCGAAAATAAAATTAATTATCCATGGCACACTTTTTGATTTCGGACTATACAATTTCAAATCCAGAATTCACAAAGTGTATTGGGCCACTCGGCAGTTTAGACCCTGATAATAATTATTTTATTAAGAAAGAAAATGTAGATTAGGTTTTTAAAAACAATTCGTGGTCAACATTTTAATTGAGCAATGAAAAGAAAGGAAAGTATAATAGCTTAGAAAATAATTATTTCAGAAACTTAATCACAGAGTGTCGACTTTACGAGGTATTGTTTTAAAATTGAAATGTTTTTACTTACTTTTTATTACCCAACTTCCCCTCAAGCATTTGAGTGACTGGCCGTTGCCAGCGCGGGTCCTTTGTACTTAATCAGGAATAAAATAGAAAAAAGGAAGTTGAAACTTTTTTTTAAATTGCTTTTGAGAAAAACCTGGAAACCACCTAAAATTTGGAGATTAACATTTTGTATCAACCTTGGTGTAAGAAATTATGTTGAAAAGTTTTATTAAAATTTCATCTAATGGTAAATGAATATCAAAATAGAGCTTCTATAAAATACTCTCATCATTTATATAATAAAATAGTTAGAAATTCAAAACATCACTATTTTCCCTAAAAAACACTTATAGAATTTACTCTAATTTTCAATTTATTTAGGCAAGTAACATCGTTGGAATCACTAAAAACATAGACTTCGAAAATAATATCTCCTAATTACTAATTACAAAATACAATTTTTCATGTTTCCTATTTTATTCCTTATCATTTACTTAGGCGCCTCTGCGATTGTTCAAAAATATATATTTTGACGGAAGCCTCAAATTTTTAAAAAAGCGACACCCTGTAATTAATTACAGAGAAGAAAAATAATTTGCCGCTCTTTATTCGTAAGACCCACTTCTCTATTTGAAGAATTTATTTCCAAAATGTACTCATTACTAAAAACACAAATAGAAAAAAATAAATAAACAATAAATATGAAAATTATGCGTGAAAGTATATTTCGGAAATAAGCTCTTCAACTTCGATCAAAATCTCTTCATCTTTACTTTTCCTGTAGTAGCATAAATTACCTTTTTCATAGGCTTATTAAAGATAACTATTTATTAATAATTTTTACGTAAAAAAATTTCATTTCAAATGCATGAAGTTTTGTTATTTTTTTTGTATTTTCTTTCAAAAATGTGTCTGCAAAACAATTTTGCAGCATTTTCCATTTTTATTTTCTTTTTTTATTTGAGGTACCGGATTTCATTTCCGCCTATGATTTTTTTTTATTGAAAAGCGTTGGGCCTTGAACCTTTTTCAAACAAGTTTTGTATTTAAATTCTTTAATTTTTCTATCAAGAATGAAAACATTTTCCATCAAATTATAATTTGAGGGTGAAAATAATGTGTATTACAAAATAAAAATGTCAAAAAACCATTTTTGTTAAGTTTACGTGTTTATTTGTTTTTAGGGTTATATAAGTCTAATCTTCCTAGGATTATTTTAAAAATTCAAAAAGATTTTTGAAGATTTTAGGTATGTCTCGAAAAAGTATTCGGGAAAATTTTAAATACTTTTTTTTTATTTGCAGGATTTTACAAAATTTTAGTAAAAATTCGGAAATATTTGAAAGTTTTTAAAGATTTTAAATCTCACAAAAACTTCTAAAATTGATAAATATCTTTTGATTTGTGTCAAATCATTCCTAAAATTGTCCAGAAAAATTCCAAATTTGAAAAATCGCCTTTAAACCTCCCAGGTTCCTTTTTGACAATTTTAGAAATCTCTTGAAATATTTTTAAATCTCTTTAAAATGTTTCAATTTCTTCCTCAATTTTTTGAAAAATCTTTAAAAATGAAAAATATAATTTTGAAATCTTTCCAGCTTTTTTTCAACAATTTTTTTAAATCTTTTGAAATGTTTTAAAATATTTTTAAATAAGGTCCTAAAATTAATTTCTTAAAAAAAAATGATTGTAAGTTTTTCTAGGAATCTTGAGAATTTTTTTTTTATAATCTTCACACCTTCAAAATTCTTAAAATGCTTCAACATTTTTTATTCGATATGTTCGAAAATCTGCTTTTAAAATTCTTTGAAATCTTTTTAATTTTAAAATTGCTGTTAATCTTTTGTAAACTTCTAAATATGTCTTAACGTTCTCGTTTTTTTCAAAAACGTGAACGTCTTCTACATTCTTTTTTCCAAATTTTAAGAAATCATTTGAAATGTTTTGAAATATTTTTCAATATTCTCTTAAAATTAATTTTTCAATATATTTATTAAAGGCTAAATAATGTGAACACTTCGTTTGAATTACTTTAGATTTAAATAAAAAATCTTTTCTTTAAATTAAATTTAAAAAGTAAGGTGCACAAACTTTCCTTTGACAAGACTTTATATATTTTTTTTATTACATTTTTTTTTAATGGGAGGACAAGTAGTCCTCAAAAAATTTTCAAATAACATACATTTTCGTCAGTAAAGTAAGTAATATTTTTTGAAAATTTTATAAATAAAAAAAATTTAGGGATGATATGAATTTTAAAAATGTAAATTGGTCAAATTAAATTGTTATATACGAGATATTTTTCCCTGAAAGGTTTTTGAAGAATTTTTTAAATTACGTGAGCGAATACTGTTAAATTTTGGGCTTCTCTAATTTAAAAAAAATCATTTTCTTGTCGAAGTGGTACCTTAACTCTACAAGCTGGGTTTCGCAGTCTAAACTCTACAATCTGGGCTTACCAGTCTAAACTCTCCAATCTGATTTTAGCAGTCTAAACTCTCTAATATGGTTATGACAGTCTAAACTATACAGTCTAGTTTTAGCACTCTAAACTCTACAGTTTGGATTTAGCTACATAAAAACTCTACAACCTGGTTTTAGCAGTCTAAATTATACAATCTGGGGTTAGCAGTCTAAACTCTTCAATCTCGTATTTTGTTGGCACCTGATGCTGCTGCGTTTACGTCACACTACGAACCAGCACAAAACGAGATTGAAGAGTTGAGACTGCTAACCTCAGATTAGAGAGTTTAGACTTCCATCCCATGTTTGAGAGTTTTGACTGCTAACCCCAGATTGAAGAGTTTAGACTGCGGACATCAGGTTGGAGAGTTTAGACTGCTAAGCGCAGTTTGAGCATATTAAGGCTGTATTGATATAAGCTAGCACCTCCACAAGAAAATTAATTTGTTTGATAAAAGTAAAGGAGCCGAAAAATTTGTATTGGGACCCAAAAAAGTAAAAAAAAACGAAATTCCGAACGACCGTCTTATCAATAACCATGGGGGTTATAGAATCCGGCCCCTCAATTGATGAAAACTGTTAAAATTGAGATGTACCTTTGTTCTGTTTCAGTTTAAGTATTTGATTTTTATTAGCTAAATTCGTAGCCTCTCTGAAATGTTAAAAAAAGATAGAATATTCTCGAGCGAAGCTTACATCAACCTATCCGCATTTAGAAAGTCTGCTTGTTTACACCGCAAGTATAAACATGCAAAAAGACAGCGTGTCTTACGTCCGTTGCGTTAAAGCCATTAGCACGTATTGGCGTTGTTTACTTTGAATCGATACCAAGAAGACTCATTATTTTTACAGAAATTCAACGTAATAGGGAATTTTACAAAAACGCCGACGTAAGACCACCGTTCACGTACGCCTCCTTAATTCGGCAGGTGAGTCCATATAAATTAAAAAACAATACGACCGAAAAAAATGCGAGAAAAATATTTTTGTAATGTCTTTGTTTGTAGCAAAATTGTCTGGAAGGTATAGGTTTATGCTATATTACATTGACGCAAAATATTTGGTCAGCATTGTCTTAAATTTGGAGTAAAAGGACATTTTTTCTTTTTTTCCGATATTTATCTCTATTATTTTCGTTACAGTCGATAATCGAATCTCCGGATAAGCAGCTGACGTTGAACGAAATTTACAACTGGTTTCAAAATACGTTCTGCTATTTCCGACGCAACGCAGCTACATGGAAGGTATACCTCAATATCCTAATTATCTAAAAAATTAGGACTTGCATTTAAGCCCGAGGTTTTCGCTTTAATAGCAAATTTTATCTGCCATAGTTAGGGCGCTGTTTAGAGCCACTGTGAAGTCAGCTGTTGATCGCAGCCCGACTCTCATTTGTTGAGAACCCCGGTTAGACCAGCGGAAAGCGTGCGCCCCACTCCGCGGTGTTTCGGCGCGCGCACGTTTCAACGCGTTTCCCTCTCTGTCGCCGACGGTTCTGCGCATGTGAAAGCCAAACTTCGTTTGGCAGCTAACTTCAAAGTGGTTCTCATCCGCTCTTAGACCATGGCGCTCTGCCGTGAGCTTCGAAAAGCTTTGCTACTACAACGAAAACATTTGTTGTCCTTTCAAAGACATTTTTCTTAGGAAAGCAAACGTAATTAACGACTTATTTTCGCCATTCATATTTTGGAAAAATATGAAAAGCGAATTTTTTCTTTCCGTGAGACATCGCTGCGTTCCAAACTAGTTCAAGAAAGGTAATCTGAAAGCAGGATGGGGAAGCTGCACTTTCACTTCTTGGTAAGATCCCTCTTGGTCGGAATCTCCTTTGACAATTTAATCGAGATTGAGTAAAATTTGTTATCAAAATTAGTCAATTTTTTTACACACTGCGAAAGAAATTTTTAGAGGGGCTTTTGTCTAGAAGGCATTTTGTCAAGAAGAGAAAGCAGTATTCCCGCAGGATGGACAATTTTCTGGTTATTATATTTCGAAAGGTAGAGGATGTTTATTTTGGTGGGCCGAAAAACCCAAATTTTTGAAACTAAAAAAGTGTATTGCGGAAAAGTTTTCTTTAGGGAAAAAGAACAGATCGTGAAACAAAAAGTTGAAATAGGTACGCATCGGGATCAAGATTTTAATTTACGACTAATTAGAAAGAATGGTATTGAAGTTATTATTTTGTCACAGTCTCTAATTTCTTTAAATTCCCTGAATTCCCTACATTTGGTTGTTTTCTCAGAATTCCCTGAGCGCCTTGACTTCTCTTAATCCCTTGAATTCTGTTAAATTCTTCTAAATTCCTTGAATTTTTTTTTATTCTTTGAATTTTTAAATTCCTCGAATTTTTCTAAATTCCTTTAATTCTTCTAATTTCCTTGAATTCTTCTGAATTTTTTTCATTCTTCTGAATTTCTTAACTTTTTCAAATGAATCTGTTATATCACCAGCGAATGGTTTTTACTATTTTTACTTCATTACCATTTATTATATATTATTTTTTTTTATTTTACTCTATTTATATTTATTTTCTCCTTATTTACCATTTACTTTATTTAATTTTAAATTCTTCTAAATTCCTTGAATTCTATTAAATTCCCTAAATCTTCAGAATTTCTTAAATTCTTCGAAATTCCTTTAATTCTTCTGAATGTTTTTAATTATTCTAAATTCCTTCAATTCTTCTAAATTCTTTAATTCTTTAAAATTCCTTGAATTCTCATAAATTCCTTGCATTCTTACGAATTCCTTCAATTATTCTAATTTTCTTGAATTTATTTTAAAGTCTTTAAATTCTTTTAAATTTTTCGAATTCTTCTGAATTTCTTGAATTATGTTTAATTCCTTAAATTTTTCGGAATTCCTTAAATTCGTTTAAATTCGTATAATTCTTCTAAATTCCTTGAATTCTTTTTAATTCCTTGATTTCTTCTAATTTCTCTGAATTCTTTTAAGTTACTTGAATTTTTCGAATTTACTTGAATTAGTTTTAAATTCTTCCTAATTCTTTGCTTTCTCATAAATTCCTTGAATGCTTCTGAATTCTTTTAAATTCCTTGAATTCTTTTAAATTTCCTTGAATTCTTTTAAATTCCTTGAATTCTTTTAAGTTCCTTTAATTCTCTTATATTCCTTGAATTCTTCTAAATTCCTTAGATTCTTCTGAATTCAAGGTGAATGTAAGAATCGCTCGAAAAAGGCAACAAAATAACTGATTTTGATACAACGAAAAAAATTTAAAATGAGAATTTTTCATGTCTGAATAATTAGAAAATTTTTTGAATCTGAAGAAACTCTAAGCCAAAAAATTTTATTTTAATCAAAGAAATGTACAATTAACAAAATAAAAAAATAGTGTTTAGGCGCATTTCCAAAAAAGTTTTAGTTTCTACAAACAATTTTTTGTAATTTCTAATTATGTATTATTTTTTAATTCACAAAAACTCGAATTACAAGAAATTCGCTTTAATTAGTTTGCCCATAGAATATTGATCAAATATTTTGTGCCCGATCCGCCAGTGTATGATATTAACTTATTTGAAAATTTTGTCGTAATATTTAAATAATTGTACATTTCTTCCATTTAATCTGGATAAGTTTTAAACCCGACATTTTTAATTTTTCTAAAAGAAATGTACATTTAATCAAACTTTAAAAATAGAATTATTTGCGATTTTCCAAAAAATTATAATTTTTTTACATTTTTAATTTTATATTATTGTTCACTAATATACACTACTTTTAAAAAATTCACCTTCACTTTTTGGGGAATAGAAAACTGGTTAAAACATTGATAAAACCTTTGAGCTCGATGCGAAAAGGACCAACATTAACAGGTTTCAAATTTTTGATGTTATTTGAATAGTTACACGTTGTTTCGCTATTATCTGACTCTATTTGATACCCGAAATTTTCCATTTTTGTTTATAAAAATGTACAATTAACCAAATCCAAAATATAGGTTTTCTGCGTATTTTCAAAAAGTTCTTATGTCCGAATTTTTTCCTTTCTAATTTTCATATTATTTTAAATTTAATTACACTCACTTTCTGCTTAAAAAGAATTCGCTGTAATTTTTAGACTCACAGGAAATTTATAAAAAAATTTAAACTTTGACCCCAATTCGCGAGTGTTAAATTTATAAGCTTTAAAATACGCCTCACGGTTACATTAATTTAATAAATATTAATTAATAGTCTCATTAATATTGTTTTTTATTCTTATATAAAATTTTTAATCAAATAATAAAAATTTCAGAAATTTGTTTGTTTATTTTGTATATAGTATTTCTGCTTCTAGATTTAGTTTCTCCAAAGGCAACTTTTCCACACCACGCCTTTCATACTTTTAAAAATTTAGGCATTTCGGCCCACCCTAATTTGTATGGAATTCGCAATAGGAGAGCAATAGTTTTTATCAATATAATATAGCATTAAATAATCAGTGATTAGAAAGAACTATTTTAGTTACTAAAATAAGAGATACATACTTCAAAATAGTAAAAAAAAAAATGCAAGTACAACAAGTACGAGATCGCTAAAGTCACAAATATTTTTAATAATTCAAGGTGCTGTTTTTTAATAGGAAACGGTGGAAGAAGCTTTTCTTATTGCAAGCCAATCTTTCTTGTATTATAGGAAAGGATCGGTAACCCTGAGTGCATTGTTCACTTCCGCTAATTCTACTTTTTTCCGTATAAATTTAATTCATTCTAATTTTTCTCACAAAAAAGTATCTTTTCATTAATTTTCGTCTTAAAAACTGATTTTAGATTTGAAAAAGAATTCCAAACCTTTATTATTACAGTTTTATATCATTTTCACGTTTTTAGGGTTTCGTAGCCCCGGTCAGAAACCCTTAAAATTTCGATCGGATGTCCGTCCGTCTTACTTTTTTCGCGAAGGGAGGGGCTCTGGAGAGGGGCGTGAGGAGGGGATTGTGTGGAGGGGGAGGAGC
>NC_046658.1:178419858-178473676 GCF_010883055.1 Belonocnema kinseyi
GAGGGGTTGCAATGGGCCGGAAGTGAGGGGAAAGAGAGCAGGGATGTTGATGAGTGGGGAGGGGTATCAGAAGAAATGCAGAGAAGTAAAGGGACGGAGAATCAAAAGAGGGGATTATAAGTAGGAGGAGAGGAAGTTAAGGTGGGGAAGCCTGGGAGGAAAATAATGGGAAGGGAGGGCTAATCAGGCTACGAAACCCTTTTTTGTAGGCGCAAAGTGCCTACCTTAGTAGATGTATAAGGCGGGTTTTAACGCAAGATTCCTACCTTACGGGCATCTAGAAGCTTCGACCTGCAGTGGTTCGTGTCCGTGTTAAGCCTCGAGAACGTTCTCGAAGTTTAGCACGGACACGAACTCTTTTTTTCCAGAAAATTTAGCACAGACACTTACCACTACAGGTCGAAGCTTCTAGATGCCCGTAAGGTAGGAATCTTGCGTTAGAACCCGCCTTATACAGCTACTTACCTTGACTAATTTAAAAAAAAAAAATCAGCAATTTTAGACTTGATCGAGTAGCATCAAGAAGAATATCTCGGATGTATGAACGCCTGCGCGCGTTGAAATGTGTGTGCGAGTGAGTGTGCGAGAAATTGACGTATGCCATAAAGCTTTGCCTCGCATGAATCTGTGTTCATGAAAATATTTTTAAAAAAGAAGAAAAAAAATACAGGTTTCCACGAGCAGCATCCGGACCACTCGACAAAGAATGGATCATCATGTAGCTGAACAAGTTTAGGCTCTGACATGTTCAGCCCTGCGGCATGAATTGTTGTCGTTGCCCCTAGATTTAGAAACCTAGCTGTGCATTAACAATACGAGAATGCCTCAGATCGTGCCTCTTTCAATTAATCGTTTTAGTTATTATTTATTCTGTTTGCCTCATTTTACAATGACTATACTAGTACACTTTTATTACCGGCGCGATTAATACCCTCAATCCAAACCGGATTCTCTTCCAATCTTCCTACAAATATTTTATATTTCAAATGGACCATCCCGTCTTTCGTCGTCCATTCATATTACTCGACTTGGCATTGTCACCTTCAATGCTTTTACTTAGTAGCTTTTTATTAGGAAATGTAAATATTGCTTACTGGGATTGTTTTTTTTTATATGTACCATTATCGAAATGAAGAGGTTAAAGTATTAAATAAATTGAAGATTCAAGCACACTGAAGCCCGGAGATAGTGCCCGCGGAGTTAGTTCTTCCAAGAATAGACACTGAGCCGTGGGAACGAGTGATTAAACAGAGAAAAAAACAGGGGAGAGAAAAATAGTTGCAAGTCCCCTGCTATAGGTCCACCGTCAGCCCTGAAACCGACACTAATTCCGGGGTTCACTGTAGTTGAGAGATTTGGAATTCCCGACGTTTGACGTGTCCAAATGAGGGCCCTCAGGTTCCCTATTTTATTTAATTGGGTTTTTGTAAATTCCTCCAATTATTCCGAATTCAAAAGTAAGTTAAAAATTTGCCAGGGTAAAAATGAATTCTGAAAGTTGCAAATAAAAACGAGTTTTAAAAAAACAAGAAAAATAAGGGCCCAAATGCGTAAAGCAGCAGACAGGTTTAATAACTAATTCTCTCTTGTTTAGTATATTGTATTATAATTATTTTTAATTCCCTTGAATTCCGTTGATTTCTTTAACTTCTGTTGAATTCTTTTGAATATCATTAAATACTTTTTAACTACTTTGAATTATTTTAAATCATTTTAACTTTCTTGAAATATTCTAAACTCTCTGAATGCCCAAGTTCCCAGAATTTCTAAATTTTCCTGATTTCTTTGAATACTCAAAATTCGTGACAATTCATAATTTCACTGAATCTATTAAATTCCTTGATTTCCCTCGATTCCATGAATTTCTTGAATTCTTTAAATTATCTTCATTCATTCAATACTTATAGATTCATTTAATTATCTTAATCCCTTGAGTTATTCTCAATTAATATAATTATGTTAATTCCTTGAATTCTTCTGAATTCATTGAATTATCTTAATTTCTTGAATTCTTCTAAATTCATTGAATGATCTTAATTCCTTGAATTCTTTTAAGTACACTGCATTTTGCTAAATCCATTGAATTATCTTAATTCCTTGAATTCTCTGAATTACTGCAACCTGTTAAATCTTAGAATTCTTTTCAATTGATTAAATGCTCTAAATTCCTTGAATTCTCTTGATTTATGAAATTCTCCGAATTACTTCATGTTTCCTTAATTTATATAATTAAATAAATTCAATGAGTTCGTCGGATTTAAGGAATTTATTGAATTTAAGCAATTCCTAGAATTTCTTTGAATTATTATCAATTTCGGCGATTTTTTTAAACCTTTAAATGATTCGAAATTTGATGAATTCTCTAAGTTCCTTGCATTATTTTGATGTCTTTGAAATTTCAAGATTTCATAAAAATGAATGAAGAATTAGGAAGAATTAAAGGAATTGCGTCAATTCGTAGAATCCAGAGAGTTTGAGGAATTTGTAGAATTCAAGGAATTTATAAAATCCATGGAATTCATAGAATTCAAGCAATTACAAGATTCGCCTAATTCTTTTCATTCTGTCAATTCCGTGAATTCAGTTAATTCTTTGAATTCTATTAAGTAGTGGAATTCTCTTAATACCTTTGATTTTTCTAAATTATTTAAATTGTCCCAATTAATTTTAATTCCCTGAATTATCTTGATTCCTCGAATTCCCTCAACTATTTTATTTCTCTGCATACCTAAAATTTTGTTAATTCTTTCAATTAGTCTAAATTCCCTAAATTTCTAAATGATTCCTTCGTTTTTCTTCATTCCTTTAATTTTCTTGTTTTCTTATATTCTTTAAATTACCCTAATTCATTAATTTCCTTAAATTATTTCAATTCTCTTAGTACCTTGAGTTCCTTCAATTCTTTCAATTGTCCCGAATTCATTAAATTCTCTAAATTATTTTAGTTCTCTTAATTCCTTAATTTCTTATAAATTCCTTAAACTCTCTGAATTTCCCGAGTTACTTAAATTTTCATAATTTCTCAAATTGTGCTAATTTCTTGACTTTTTTTTACATGCTTTTGAATTCTCTTAATCCTTCGAATTCTGTTTTTTTTATTTCTTGAATTATCTTAAATCCTTGAAGTCTTCTAGATTCCTGAAATCAATCTTAATTTCTTGAATTTTCTGCATTCCCTAAATCATTTTAAGTCTCTTATTTGCTTGTGTTCCTGTTCTCTTAATTCCTTGAATTCTATGAATTTTCTTAATTATTTCAATTTCCTTAATTCCTCAACTCATCTTCATTCCTTGAATTCCCTCGATTATTTTAACTCTCTTAATTCCTTAAATTATTTTAAATTCCTTGAATTATTTTAATTTCATAAATTCTCTTAATTTCTTGCATTCTGTTTATTCTTTAAATGTGATTAATGTAATTAAATTATTTCTTCTAAATTTATTTGAATTCCAAGCATTATTTTGAAGTGCTGAAAGTCTTTGAAATTTCAAGACGTTAAGGTATTCCAAGCATTCAAAGAATTTTAAAAACTTCAAGGAATTCCGCGGAATTTATACGAATTCAAGAAACTTAGTAAATTCAAGGAATTTAGAAGAATTTGAAGGAATTTAATGTAAATTCAGAGAAATTCAAGTGATTTAAAAATACACTAAACTCTGATAGGTTTCTTCAACGTGTAGTTATAAAATAAAAAGTATAAAATAAAATGCAATAAGTATAAAATATACTTGAACTTCTTCCCTTCCAAATAGTTGAATGAAGCAGTTTGAATTCAATAATAATTTAGAGCAAAACCTGTGCCATGAATGCTTGGTCTGCCTCTTCTTTTTTTCCTAATTTACATCAAAAAATGTTTTTATTTGTCAAGTAGAAAATAGAATAGAATAGAATCAATCATAATGAATGGTGACAGTGCCAAGCTAGAAAAAAAACACTGAAAACGAGAAAAATAATCCTGAATTCTCCTTATTCCTGATTGCCTCGGCTCCTGAAGTGGCCACTGTCACTCCTCTTTAATGAGTTTACCCACCCTGATGACACTTTGCTAGTGTCGTGCAAATCCATCGCACACTACCTACATCGTTCGATCGCCGAGTCGTCATTGAGTTGGCTTCGTTAGTTTTTGCGTTGCTTATTTAGTCTGTGTATTATTTTGTATAGAACGCAGTGCGACACAACCTGTCTCTCCACAAATGTTTCATGCGAGTCGAAAATGTGAAAGGGGCCGTTTGGACGGTGGACGAAGTGGAGTTTTACAAGAGACGTCCTCAACGCGCTTGCAGCACGACTGGGTACGTTAGCCCCACACGCGCGTCTTTATTTTTTTTTATATTTCTCCATTCTTCACTCTTCATTCATCATCTTTATATCTCTTTTTTCAAGATTTATCAATTCAATCGATCAACAGCTCCACGATAGAAAAAAATCACATCCGCCACACACACACACACACACACACACACTCGTTCATAAAAACCTCCTGGCACACAGAAAAAACTGGGTGGAATAAAAGTTGCTAGTAATGGGTGAACTCGTCTTCGCGAAGTCTCCGCGAGACTTCCCTCTGACGGAGTCTAGCGGAGACTTCGCGGTGGCGACTTCACCCATTACCTGCAGCGATTATTACAACCAAGTTTTTCGTGTGCGCTTGTCCTTATCAACTCTAATTTTACATTATATCTATTTCTCTTTCTCTTGTGCTCTCCTACACTCAACTATTTATTCTCAACATGTGTGTATTCTGCTTACCATTTTTTACAAATAACCAATTTTCCTCTTTACATATTTTAATACTCTATTTTAATATTCTATTTAATATTCTATTTTTACTATATTTATATATGTGTATTTATGTATATTTTTAGATTTAAAAACAATTTTTAGCTCCTTTATATATTTTATAATCTCTTCTAGGTATGATGCTCATAAGGTGCTCATCACCTTGCGATTTTTATCTTTACGCTTTTTTAGACCTCTCGTAATTCTAGTGTGTGTTTTTATCTATTTGAACAATTTTATTATATGTAATATTTATATGTGTACCTTTTCAAATCGTGCCATTTTTATCTTTACTTGTCGCTTGTGTCCTTTCGTGTCCGTCTGTTTGTATGTCTGTGTCTGTCTCTTTACTGAACAAGAGTTGCTCGAGACAAACTATTTTATTTCGATTGATGATTTTTGAAAATTAGTTTGGATTGTTTAAACAAATCTGAGGAAGACTTCGGAATCTGTTTTAAAAAATGTTACCGATCTTAGCTGAAGAAATTAAAATAATCGTTGGGGCTCTTTTTTCATTCATTGTTATGAAATTTATTGATTTACTTTATTTGTTTGAGATAAAAGTTGTTGAGAGCAACTCCTGACTTCTTGAAGTGTAATCCGGCGTGTATGAATCTTAAATTAGAGCTCGTCATGTGGACCCTGCGTTGTGGAGGATGCGTGTCGTGTGTGAGAGTGATGAAAAGTAGAAAAGGAGTGTGCTTAACCAGCATGTGGGCTTTGCAGCGACTAACAGCAAGATTTGGGAAAAAGGCGCAGTCTTGAATCATGCGGAATCCCGGAGCTGAAAACGTCACGAGAAACATAAAAAAGCAAAAAAAAAACAGAAAAAAAAACAGAAAAATCTGTTATTGCACGTGTCAGGTAGTTGAAGGAGTCGCTAAATCACACCATTTATTTCCCCGCCTTCTTTTTTACAAATCTCTTTACTACCTATTTTTTCTCAATTTTTTTTTAACAATTGCCGTTTAAGTGCACGTAAGCGAGCAACTGATTAGTTGCAATCTTGAGCGACAGGTGATTGGTCGTAGCTGACAAAGGCGCGGCATGAAAATTTGACTTGAAAAAAAAAAAAACATTCGCCTAGAGCGAGAATCGAACCAATCGAACCAGAAAGATGAGCGAGCGCCAAAGCCCAGAACCAACCAACAACCTTGTCTTTTTTACTCTCTTTTCTCTATTTCTTGGTGGTCTTGTCTGTGTATACAGAACGCGATCCGCACCAATCTATCATTGCACAAGTGTTTTGTGCGCTATGAGGACGACTTCGGGTCATTCTGGATGGTGGACGACGCCGAGTTCGTAAAGCGGCGGCATCTGTCCCGCGGCCGTCCCAGGAAATATGACCCAACCCCATCACCCACTCCACCCCACCTCTCCGCACAGTAAGCACTACCACTTTTTAGAATTCTGCTGCTGGCTGCCAAGACGTTCTGACAGTCCGTCTCATACTATCTTTCTGTCTCTCTCTCTCTCTGTATATATCTCTCTCTCTCTCCCTCTGCCTTTTCTTCAAAAATATTCTTAAAAATCTGACCACTATTACTGAATCGCTGTTTCCACAATTTTCTGGGATTTTGTCAAAATTCTGCGCTATGAATTAGGAAGAAAAATCCTAAATAGCGTTTTCACGATTAGAATTCCACTTATGATTGAAAACAGCCAACCAGCTCTGTTGGAATAATTTCAGTACTGAAAAGATCAATTTGCAATTATAATTCCCGTATAGAGTAATGGATTTGTTATTAAAAATAACATCATCCATTTTTTATTATATCAATTGATATGAGTTGGTAAACTACTACTCTGCTTTTGAGTCAATCGTCGAATTAGCGAAAGTCATTCAACTTTATGAATTCCTTGAGTTCTGTTAATTCTGCTGATTCTGAGAATACCTTGAATAGAGTGAGTTCCGTGAATGCCTTGAATTTTGTGAATTACATGAATTCCATGAATTACTTGCAATCTCCCAATATCGTTTTCTCCCAATTTATTAACTTCTCTTAATTCTTAGAATTCACCAAATTCTTAGAATTCACAAAGTTCCTTTAAATCTCGAAATTTCTTGAATTCTCCCAATTCCTTGAATTCTTCCAATTCCTGAATTCTCCCAATTCCTAGAAATCTATTAATTCCTTGAATTCTTTCAATACTTTTAAAGCTCGAAATTCCTTGAATTCTAAAAAATGTCTTGAATGCTCTAAATCCCTTGAATTCCCCAAATTCCTTGAATTCTTCCAATTCCCTGAATTCTCATAATTCTTTGAAATCTCTAAATTTCTTAAATTCTCTAAATTCCTTGAATTTTGAAAAGTCCTTAAATTATCTAACATTTTAGAATTCTTCAAATTCCTTGACTTCTTTCAATTCCTGTAATTCTCTTGAATTCCCTGAAATCTCAAAATTCCTTCAATTATTCCAGCTTCTTGAATTCTTCCAATTCCTTAAAATCACAATATTCCTTGAGTTTTCCTGAATTTTTTTGGATTCTTCTAAATTCCTTAAATTGGTCTGCATTCAAAGGAATTCAATGTAAATTCTCAATAATTCTATGAATTCCTTGAATTTTATTAATTCTACAGATTCTGATAATTTCTAGTATTCTATTAACCGTACAAATTCCTTTAATTCTTCTAAATTTTTTTAATGCTTCTAAATTGTTTGACCTCATTAATTCTAAGAAATTCTGTAAATAGTTTAAATTCTATGGATTTCATTCAGTATTTTTTCAAAGTCTTTGAATTCCTTAAATTCCCAAAATTTTGTTATTTTTCCTGATTTACCTGAATTCCGTGAGTTCTCTAAATTACTTGAATTCTTTTAAATTCTTTAAATTTTTCTAAATTCCTTGAATTCTTAAAATTCGGTGAATTCTAAAAAATTCCTTGAATTATCTTGAATTATCTGAATTCTTATAATACCGTGAATTCTCAACAAATCCTTGAATTTTCTAAATCCCAGGAATCGCCCTAATCCTTGAATTCTTCCAATTCCTCCAAATTTTCCAATTCCCTGATATCTCGAAATTCCTTTAATTCTTAAAAATTCCTTAAATTATCTAAATCCCTAGAATTGCCCAAATTCTGCGAATTCTTCCAATTCCCTAAATTCTCAGCATTATTTGAAATCTCTAAATTTCTTGAGTTTTCTAAATTCCTTGAAATTTCAAAAGTCCTTGAATTATATATATTTTTAGAATTCTTCAAATTCCTTGAATTCTTTCAATTCCCTGAATTCTACTAAACTCCCTGAAATCTCCAAACTCCTTGAATTCTAGAAATTCCTTGTATTCTGCTAATTCCTTGAATTATTCCAGCTTCTTGAGTTCTTCCAGTTCCTTGAAATCTTAAAATTTCTTAAATTCTTTAAATACCTTGAATTCTCAAAATTCTTTGAGTTATCCTGAATTTCTTGGATTCTTCTAAATTTCTTAAATTCTTCTGCATTCAAAGGAATTCAAAGTGAATCTAAATAATTCTATGAATTCCTTAAATTCTACAATACCTAAGAATTCCTTGAATTTTATGAATCGTTCAAATTCTTTGAATTCTGTGAATTCGACTAATTCCTTCAATTCTTTTAAATTCCTCCAATTCTTCTTAATTGCCTGATATCATTAATTCTATAGAATTCTATGAAATATATAATTATGTTAAATTCTTCTGCATTGAAAGGAATTCAAAATTATTTTTCAATAATTGTATGATATTCTTGAATTCTACAATATCTAAGAATTCCTTGAATTCCATGAATCATACATGAATTGTAGTGAATTCTAAATAATTCCCTGATCTTCTTGAATTCTATGAACTCCTTGAATTCTACGAAATCATTCAATTCTTTTCATTTCTTGTATTCGTCAAATTTTTCAATTCCTCGAATTCGCTAGTTCCTTGAACCCTTTAAATTTTTTGAAGTCTCTCAATTCTTTGAATTATCTCATCTTCATACATGTCTAAAATTCTCTAAAGAATCCATGAGAATTTATCATACTTTAAGGAACTTAGCGAATTAGGAAGAATTAACAGAAATGCTTGTGAATTCTAAATAATTTAAAACCAATGCATTGAACCATACAGTATAAATTATTAAACCTATCATCAGTTTTCTGCGTATGCGTAATAAAGATGAGGGGCCACCTCAAAAAGCTGAGTGGTTAGTTTAAATGTCCCATTAGTAAAGCAGCTTTTTTCCCTTTTAAAACCTTCCCTTAAAATTAAGTTGAAGAATTTTATGACACCTCTCAATTTCCTAAATTATCCAATAAAATACAAAAACATCCAGCAAAATTGAAATTATTCTAAAAATACTGAAAATATGGAAACAACGACCTACCATAAATGGCAAGAAAGGAAATCTAAATTTAAAATTTTGTGGCCCATAAAACGATTGAAGGCAGCGGGAAGTAGCTCTATTCAGTTTCCAGCCAATCCACTGAACTTGACATCCCGCATCGTGCCTGTTTCATCGGACACTTCTCTGAATTGTCTGTAGTAGTTCTAGGATCCTTCGCTTGCACCACTCCAAGTATCCTAACAATATACAATTTAGGCTGCTTCAAAAAACATCAACTTTTAACAAATTCGGGTGCATCTTCTGACTCTTTTTCTAAATAACGAAAAAAGATTACTAAAAAGAATAATAAAAAATAGAGAATATCTTTCAAATTGATTCGCGATTTAGAAAAAGGGGGTTTCCAATGGAAAAAAATTGACCTCGAAATGACCTTGAAGATCATCTTCAAGGTCATGCTGGAGGTCACTACTGGACAAGCTTTGTTAAAGTTGTAACTTTGATCCTTACGAAAAAATATTGAAAAGATTCTATTCCCAGTGGTATGCAGACCTTATTTAATTTTAAATGGCCTTAGAGTGACCTTCAAGGTTACAATGTATCTATGACCTGGGTACATATTTGAACGTAAAATTTCCTGCTCTATCGATTGCTAATGTAAAAAAGGGTGTTTCCGTTTTTTAAGTTGACATTGAAAAAAGGCTTAAAGTTCATTGTCAAGATTAAAATAAAGCTCATCATTTAATTCATCGTTGCATTGTTGAATGTCGTATTTTCAATTTTTTGTTATAAATTTAGAAAAAGATATCAAGGTGTGCCGTAAATTTTCAAAAGTTGATGTTTCTTAAGCTAACCTAATAATATTATTCTTAAATAAAAAGCACTAATATTGTAAGAAATAGAAAATAGGTCATGGAACCGGAGGTTCTAGCACGGGTGATAAAAAATCCTGAATGATCCTGCAAGATCCCAGCCACAAGACGATTGGTTAGCGCTGCAGGATCTTCAAATCAATTCCAGTAGTTGTCAGCATGGAAACGGATCCTTGTCGTTATTATCACCAAACGAAAATCCAAAACCTAATGGCTAACTTTGGAATGATGCGTGCTTAAATTGTGCTTCAGTAGAGCTTTTCTATAATGCGTTGGCTTAAAGAGTATAAGAAAGTTTGAGTGAATGATGGGTTTTCTTTCCGTGATTTGAGTTTTTGAAGAGATAGACAACAACTAGATCCTTCATTTTCAAACTTTATTTTTAACAGAATTATTACTTTGCAATTTTAAGCAAATTTATAAAAAAAAGTTCTTTTGTCTTGTTTTAACTTCATTGAACTCTTCTGCATTCTTTGAATTAACCGAATTTCTTCATGTCCTTGAATTGTCTCTATTCCTTGAATGCTGTGAACTGAGTTCTTAAATTCCCTGAATTCCTTGAATTCTCTTAATTTTATAAATTGCTTGAATTGTATTATTTACTGTAATACTCTTCATTCCTTAAATTCTCAAATTCTCAAGCATTTATCTGAATTCTATGAATGATCCTGGTTCCTTTAATTCAGTGGATTTTTTAAATTATTTTAATTCTCAATTCCTTTAATTCTCATAATTGCGTGAATTCTATTAAATCCTTGAATTCTAAGAATTGATTAAATTCCCTGAATTATGTTAATTCCTTAAATTATATTAATTCCTTGAATTTTTTTCAATCTTTGAATTATCATAATTCCTTTAATTATTTAAATTCCTTAAATTCTCTTAATTCCTTGTTTTTTCTGCATTTGTTTAAATTCTATTAATAATTTTTAAGTTTTTGGAATTCCAGTATGATTAAGAATTCAAGGAATTCCAAGAACTGAAAGGACTTCAATAATTCATAGAATATCTTGTATTCTCTCAGTTTTTTAATTCTCCTTAATTCCTTTAATACTTTTAATTCCTTGAACACTTTTAATTCCTTGAATTCTCTTGATTCCTTGAATTCTCTTAATTTCTGGAATTCTCTTAATTCTTTAAATTCCCCTAACTCCTTGATTTCTTTGAACAGCCTTATTTTTTTAATTCTCTAAATTTCCAGGATTTTCTTAGATCCTCTATTTCCCGCCTTCGCTTAATTCTTTGAATTCTCATTTTTTTTTAATGCCGTGAATTATCTTAATTTTTCTAAATCTCTACATTTTTGTAATTCCCTAAATTCTTTAAATTCGCTTAATTCCCTTAATTCGCCTAATTCTTTAAATTTATTTAGTATTCTGAATTCTTTAAATTCTGGGAATTTTTCGTGAATTCCTTGAAGTCCATCAATTATTTCAACTCTATTTATTCCTTTGATTCTTTTAAATTACTTGAATGGTCCTAATTCCTTGAATTTCTTGAATCATTCAAATTTCTTAATTCTTTGCGTACTATTAATTCCTTAAATTCTATACATTTCTGAAATTTTCTTAATTTCTTTCATTCAACTTACTCGTAAAATTCTCCTAATATGTTGAATTCTCTTTTTCCGAGAATTCTAAATTCTTTGAATTCTCTGAATTTTGTGAATTCTCTCAATTCTGCGAATTCTCGTAATTAATTGAATTCTTTTAATTCTTTCAATTCTCCTAATTCCGTAAATTTCCTTAATTCCGTGAATTCTCTTGATTCCGCGAATTACCTTGATTCCGTAAATTCTCTTAATTCCTTGATTTTTCTTAAATTCCATAATTTCTCCTAATTCCTTAGATGCTCTTAATTGTATGAATTCTTTTAATTTCATGAATTCTTTTAATTTCACGAATTCTCTAAATTCTTTGAATTCATCTGATTTTTTCTGAATTCCATGCATTATTTTGATGCCCTGAAATTCCAAGAGCTGAAGGAATAAATATTGATTGTGGATTCACAGGAATTTAAGTCAATTGTTAATAATTTCCTGATATGCTTCAATTCTTATAATTTTTTGTACAAACAAATTTTTTTAACTAAAGAGATCTCAGGAGTGCAAATTAATTTACACACTTTTGAAGGAAATATCCAGTTGTGCAAAATTAGTGAGTGTGCCTTATTTTTGTATAACTGAAATTATTGTGTGTCAGAGCTACTTGCGCATGTGTAAATTGTGTAAATTGATATGTCACGGCTACAGACTCAGACGAAACGGAACTCACCAACCACTAAAAAGTCAGCGTATCGTTACGGTCCAGGTACCCAGTGTTTACTTACTAATAATCAATTTTGTCTACTAATTTGTCACTAATATATTTTTTTTAATTCTAATATTTAAAAATTTCTTAATTATTACACTTTTTACTATTGTTAAAAATTTTATATCACACTCTATTTCTTCTATCCCTATCTTTCTCGATGTTATCAACGCTCCTCATTATTTCATAAATAGCCGTGGAAAACTAATTGTTTTTCTTCAGCATGTACACGTATCTTGCAAATCGATGGCGATTAGCCCATAACTTTGATGACAATAATTTACACTGCTATAAAGTAAACCGCGATTCGACGACTTGCAAGAATCAATCGTGAAATTGATATTCGTTCGAGATGACGAATATCTTGCTCGGACAAAAAACAAGGAGCCAAGGATTTAATGAGAAAGGTAAATCCAAGGCTATTTATAAATAATGAATGTGCTTCAAATCCATGTTGTTTATTACAAAAGAAATTATACGAAAAAATTAATCTATAATCAGGGAGCGGATTAGAAGCGCTAAGAAGTTAGCTGGCGCGCGCAGCTCGGATCTCAGATGCGTAGAACTCCTGTTAGACTGACGGAAAGCGTGCGCCCAAACTCGTGGCTCGCACGTTCATACGTGTCCTTCTCTCTTCAAATATTTTGAATCTGAGAGCTGAGCTCTAATCCGCTTTCTATTTTTTAAAATTTATAGAAATAGAAATGATTTGAAGCCAGGGCGTTTTTTTCTTCAATTTTTTATATATTTTTATTCTAAACTCACTCATAATCACCACTGGGTTCAGAAGATTCTTAAATATCATGGTACAGTAGGTAAGATTTTAAAAATCTTTTTTAACTCTTTTTCAATATTTATGTCTTTTTATATCGTATTTTCTCTTTTTAAATTTTTATATCGTATTTTCTGTCTTTACATTTTTATATCGTATTTTCTCCCTTTACATTTTTCTCTCACTTTTTCTCTCTATTTCTCTTCTCTCGTTTTTCCTCTTCTTAATATACACTTCACTTTACTAATTTTAGACCTAAGAAACAAACAATTTTTCCCAACACTCTTTTTGTTCCCGTCAATTTTTTCAAATATGTCAAATGTACCAAAACTTTCCTCGCTCAAACATATACACGATACTTTTCAGGATTTTCTTATTAAGTTCATTAAGTTGCTTGAAAATTTTTCTAATGATCTTTTTTCCTTTGTCAATGATAGGGGTGTTCCATCGAAAAGTCCAACGCTGACACACAGCCCAACCATGTACGGTGATGCATTAAATGCTAATCTCCAGGTAACTATCAATAATTAATATAATTAAATTAAGTTCAAAATAGAAAAAAATTAATCTATATTATTCTGAACAGCAACATTTTAGGGGAACCTAAAATTTCAATTAATTTGTTACATTCATTATTTGAATTCTATGAATTCTTTGATTTCGAACAAATTTCAAGGAATTGTAGGAATTATTAGTATTAGTATTATTAATATATTAATTTTCTGGATTCAATTCTTTAAATTCCTTGAATTCTCATAATTCCTTGTATTCCAATTTTATTGAATTCCTCTGCATTTTTCTGAATTCTATACATTATTTTTCGAAGCAATTTTATCATAATTTAAAGAATCCCTGTAAATTAGAAGAATTTAATGTAAATAAAAAGGAATTCAATTGAATTCTATTAATTCACGAAGTATCTTGAATTATCTTAACTTTTTGTTATTGTTCTGCATTTTCTGAATTCCATGAATGAGTTGCAAGTCCCGGGAATCAATAAATATTAAGAATTGAATGAATTGTTTGAATACCCTGAATTTTCTTGTATTCTCTCAATTGCTTAAACTCTCTTAATTCATTGAATTCTCATAATTCTCTAAATTCTTTTAAATTCTTTAAATTATCCACATTTCTTGAATTCTCTTAATTATTTTAATTCTCTTTATTCTATGAACTCTATTAATTCCTTGAATTTCCCAAATTCCTTGAATTCCCTGAATAATTTAAATTCTCTTAATTCCTTGAATTATCGTAATTCTCTAAATTTCATGAATTCTATAAATTTCCTAGATTCTGTTGTTCCTTGAATTCTCTCAATTCCGCAAATTCTCTGAGTTCTGTTAATTCTTTGAATTCCATAAATTATATTAATCTAATGAATTTTTTTAGAATTTCGTAAATTCCTTATATTCTCTTAATTGCTTGAAGTTTCTTAATGCCTTGAATTCTTGTGAATTCCTTGGATTTTGCAAATTTTTTGAATTCCCTAAACTCTTTAAATTGTTAATTCTCCTAATTATTTAAATTCTCGTAATTCCTTGAATCATTTGGATTCTATTAATTCTTTGAATTTTCATAATTTCTTTAGCGTTCTTGATGGTGTGAATTTGATTAATTCCTTCAATTTTCTGTATTCCTTGGATTTCTTAAATTATTTGTATTCTCCTTATTCCTTGAATCGTCTTAATACTTTTAATTCTCATAATTCCTCGAATTGCCTTAATTCTCTAAATTCTTTAAAATTCCTTAAATTATCCAGATTTCTTGAATTCCCCTGATTATTTTTTATTTTAAATTCTCTGAATTTCTTGAATTCTTTAAATTTCTCACATTGCCCTAGTTCCTCGAATTATTGTGAATTCCTTGACGTCCTCTGAATTCCTTGAATTTTCCCAATTCCTTGAGTTCCCTACAATTTTTATATTCCTTAAATTCCTTAAATTCTCTGGGTTCTATTAATTCCTTGAATTTTATCATTCATTTAGTTCTCTTGATGCTCTGAATTTGATTAATTCCTTAAATTTCCTTCATTCTGATAATTTCTTGAATTCTAATAATTCCTCTAGTTTTCTTCATTCTTTGAATTATCTGCATCCCTTGTATTTTGCGAATTCCTTAAATTCTCTGAATTATACTACATCCTTGATTTCAAAAAATTTATGTAATTCCCTACATTATTTTATTTCCCTTTATTCTTCTTATTTCAAAAATTACTTTAATTTCCCGAATTCCTTGGATTCCTTGAATTTATTAATTTGCTTATTTCCTTGAATTGTATTAATTCTCTGAATTTCTGAAATTCTGTAAGCTCTTAGCTTATCTTAATTCGTTGAATTTTGCGAATTCCCTAAACTTTTGTAATTTTCATAATTCCTTAAATTCCCTTAATTATTTTCATTCCACGAATTCTTTTAATTACTTGCATTTCTCGAATTCCTTCCCCTAAAACTTTTTTAATTCTCTGAATTCCTAAAATTCGACTGATCCCTTAAATTCTTTGAATGCCTAGAATTCTCTGAATTCCTTAAATTATCTTGATTTTTTAAATTATCGTGATTTCGTTAATTATCTTAATTCTTCGAATTCCTTGACTTCCCTACATTCTTGTGATTCTCCTAATTCCTTGAATTCCGTAAAGCTAACTTTTTAAAATTAATATACTTCAAATAATTTCTACACAAAAAAAATTCTAAGAAGCATAAATATTCCCAATATCATAAATCCGGTGTAAGCTCAAATTTAACCCTTCAAGTGCATTATGGGTGTCTGACATCCCAAGAAATTTTGAAACTCTTATAAACCATACTTAATTCGAAAAAAATTAAGTAAGTTTCGCCATCTAGCATTAGTTGGAGAAACTAACTGTAAATAAAGTAGTTTAGCATACTGCGTCAAGCGTTAGTCTACTAGCAGCAAATTAAAAAAAAAAATTTTTTTATTTTTGTTTACTTTTTAACGTAAGTATATCATATGAAGTGAAATATATATTTTTTTATTATAATTATTATTATAAATGTTAAAATACACTATTTTAAAAGTGCAGTCATAAACGTTCAACTTTAAATGATTAAAATTGCGTGAGTTATGATTTTTTAAGTACAAAAAAAACATTTTTCACTTTTTTTCAATAATCTTTTTAGAAAACTTAAAATAAATAAATTTTTATAAAATCAACTCTACCTTATAAAAGATACCCTAAACTATATCGGATAGTTTTATTGTGACAAAATATATAATAGGGTTAAACGATACATGATTAAATACGTTGGGGTATGGAATACCCACGATGCACTTTACCTTGATTTTTACCATGTATGCACTTTGAGGGTTAAATTAATATATTGCGTTCCTGCTTCACTTGCTTTCAAAATTTAATTACATGAATTCGTATGTTCTCTGAAATTTGAGCAATTTGCAACATAGCTATAGTTTTATCAGAAAGTATAATAAATACAAATTATGGACTAACTCCAATTTTTTAATAATATTTACTTAGAAAATTTGTATCCAAGTAGTAAACTAACCATCTACTTCAATTTGAGTATTTCCAGGCTGCCCTCGGGGAGTCCAATATGGGTTTTTTAAACAATTCGATGTGCACATCAACAAGGACGAGTCCTGACAAGGAGCACGTGATACCCCACAACGATTTAATGTAAGTATTGTTGCAAAATTACTAACAAAAAATTATATTAAACAAATTAAATGGTTGTTTCAGAGTTTTCATGTCAAAATTACATGTCTTTTAAAGATAACCCTGGTCCAATTTTTTTCAATCGTCAAAATGATCTCTGATTTTTCGAAAAAAGAAAAAAAAACATTTGTGGATCGCCTAATTTTTATTTTGTAAATAAATTATTTAATGTTTATTTTTATTTTAATGTTTATTTAATTTAAATAAATTAGTGCGCCCGAAACTTGACTCTCGCCTCGGAAGAGCCGAAGTGCGCGAGTACTCAGTCGAATATATTGCGCAATATTGAAATTCATATGGGATCCCAAAAATCCCCATAAATATAAAACTAAGATCTGGCGTATTTTTGGCGCTCATTCTTTTTTTTTAAATTTTTTTACCCAAATTGTTTTTAGAAAATTGTAGTTTTTTTCTACATTCTTCAAATTCTTCTCGTATTATTTATTGTCATTATCCTCTTTAATAAACCTAGAGAGTTTAAATATTTTTCAAATTTTTTACATGGATTATATTTTGAATATAATTTTTTCTTAAAGCAAATCAGTGGGAAATTGTTGTGAGGATACTATGAAAATAATTTTAATTAATTGTTATTTTATTGTACCTGAAAATTGAGGAAAAGTTGATGAATGTAGAAAAAAAAACAAAAAATCAAAAGAAGCCTATCATAAAAACTTTTAATTCCGGTGGGATTCGATCCCAGGCCCTTTTATTGCGTTCGCCAGTCATCTTTTGATATATTATCCCATAAGTGCAAAACTGTGTTTCAGTTTTTGATGCTTTTTTTAGTGTTTTCAAAATTTTTTGCAGTAAAAATAATTTCTTATACATAAGCTATCTCTTTCTACTGATATTCAGATGTTTCAAAATATTTAAAAAATATATATATTATTATTCTCAACTATATTCTCTTAAATAATTATAGAAAGTTGCAGTTTTATGTAAAATTTATGCTGAAAATGGATTTTTGAAAAAATAATTTTAACATGACTTATTCTTATTTGATAAGTGAAAATTTTCGAAGTATTTTTTTACTAAATTTTGATTGTTTAAGCAATTATTTTTTGTTAAATAATTTTTTCCGCTGTAAATCCTGAAAAGCTGTTAATTTGCTGGAAAAATGATGCAATTTATAAATTTTAAGAGTAGTATTTCTTGTTTAATATATCTGTTAATCTTATAAAATATGTAAATTGTTTACAAAATTCTTTCCTCTGTAAATCTTGAAAAATGACTGTTTTCTCGAATTAATGACGCATTTTTAGAACTTTTAAAGTGATGTTTTTTGTGATAGACAGTTTTGCAATGATTTAAAAATTTTTCATTTGTTTAAAGAATTTTTCTTGTCTAAATATTAAAAAGATACTAATTTCTGGAATTAATGACGCATTTAATGAATTCCAAGAGTGATATTTTTTGTAAAAGATAGTTTTCAATTATTTAAACATTAATTATCATTTATTTGAGCCTTTTCATGGAAAAAGTGGAGAAAATTCAAGTTTTTTTAGATTCTATTACGGTATGTCGCTTATTATTCAGTATTTAATTACTTTAGAACTTATACTATAATTTTTTAAACAATAATAGTATTAAAACTATTTTTGTCAGCAGTTATGGATTTTCACATGGATTTCGTTCTGATAAGGAAATTTACTGTGGAAGAAATTTGTTTAAAAAAAATTTAACTTGCTTAATAATTACCTATTTGATAAAACTAAAAAAAATCAATTTTCTAGAAAAGTTAATTTTTAAAAACATAAAAAAGGTAAATTTACAACAAAATAGTGACATTTTTATTGGAAGATATGAATCTTTAACTAAAAACATGAATTTTTAACAAATGAGTTTAAATTTTAACCAAGCAGTTGAACTTTTACCCAAGAAAGACCAGTTCTTTACGAAAGGTGTAATATTTTATGTTTCTACCAACAAAATATTTTATTTATAGATCAATAGCAGCTAAATTCAACCCAAAACACGCATTTTCAACTAAATAGTTAAATTTGTAACTAAAGAGATAAATGTTGACCGAACATTATGAATCTTTAAACAAAATAAAAGAATTTTTTAAAAAAGTAGTTCAACTACAAAATAACTAGATGAATTTCCAACTAAAGAATATAAATTTTTAACAAAAAATATTAAGTTAGAACCGAAAAAAGAAGGAATTAAAAAAAAAAGTTTTCAGTAAAAAAAATTAATTTTAGAGGAAAAAGGTAATTTAAAAAATTAATTTTTAACAGTTCAGTTCCGCCAAAAAAGACATTTTTTTTCAAGAAGAAAAAAAGACTATATCCAAATTGTAGAATTTTCAAGAAAAAAGTTAATTTTAAAGCTTATTATTGTGAAGCCTGCGATAAGTAATTTTCTTTATAATTTATCGGCTAAAGAATAACAGTTTAAATAAACATTAAAGTTAATTTTCAATACTTGTTAAATATTGGGACAGAAAACTAAAAAATTTTAAAAGAAAATTAGGTTTATTTTCCACTCCATTTTTTTATTTCAGGCTAATCATTTTTAAATCCAGACTGCAGACGCTAGTTAAGTTGGTCAAACCTCTACCTTCCGTACCTTCCTCTTTTTAGGTCTCTTAAATTCCTCAACATTCTTCTTATTTTTCTCTCCGCTTTTGAACCCCTTCACCATTTTTTCCTCCAGTACTTCACCCTCTCCTCGCTTCCACAACTTTCCTTTACCAGCACTCACTTCCCCTCACATATTTTCCATCATTTCTATAATATCCCTTTCCTCATTTCTCCTCAATGACCCCAATTCTCTTCCCCCCTCACTTCCCCTCAACCCTAAAAAAGAGTTAAAAACTATGGAAAATTTAACAGAATTAACTTTTCTACAGGTTAAATACCTATACAGTTAAGCTTAGAAACTATATTAAATCTCCAGGTATGTTTGGTACGGGTTCCTTTGAACCAAGCTTACAAGGAAAAGTCGTGAGATATGCGTCGCCTCAGCTAAATTGGCGACGCACACCTCGCGATCTCTCCTTGCTAGACCAAGACCACAATTAGTGGACACAAGGGGAGTTCGCGAGATGTGCGTGGCCTCAGCCGAATCCAGTCTCGGGTCACTAGATAGCCAAACATGGATTATCATTTTCTGATCCTGCTCTGAGAGACCGCTAGACGGCGCTGGGGTTTCCCTTTCCACGTTCTTTGTTTAAATTTTTGAATTTGTCAGTTATTCATTTGATCGAAAATTTAACCGTGAAACCCCGACTGATTTCAAGTGACAAGCAGAACTGTTATTTATTATATTGTTTATAAATGCGTCGCGAATCATCTAATGGTTTTTTTATAGATGCGCCATTTGCAAATTTTGTTTAAAGTTTAAATAAATACCTCTTTAAGCTTTAAAACATGTATAGTCCTTAGTAGATCGCTGCGATGCTCATTATTTATCGTGTGCAGCGGCAAGTAAAATATTTTTAAAATTATTTTACTCATAGTTCTTTATCAAACAAAATTTTATTTAAAAAATCCAATAGGAAAATAATTAGAAATTCATGAATAATTATTCTAATAATTATTTATATATTTTCATTTGTTATTTCTCAGTTTCTTACCATTTGATTTACTTTTTAGAATATTTCTGCATTTTTAAATCATTGAGACTTTGCGTGCTTTTGCGACGATAACTGTGTAAGAAAATAACCGTCAGGGGCCGTCGAGAGCCAATGGAAATGGCGTTCGACGCGATTTATTGATTCATATCTTTATTCAAGCATTTGCGAAACAAATATTATTCGCTTAAAAGTACGCCTCGGCTTCATGTATAGTTCGTAGTAGATCACTGCGACGCTCATTATTTATAATGTGCAGCAGCAAGAAAAATATTTGTTTATTATTTTACTTATATTTCTATATAAAACACAATTTAATTAAAATTATTTCATTTGTTATTTCTCGTTTTCTCATCATTTTATTTACTTTTTGAAAGAATCCTTCATCTTTAAAGCATTAAGTGACCAGAGAATGGCCAAATCAGCGACGCATATCTCGCGACCTCTCCTTGTTAGACTAAGCCCGCAATTAGTGGAACCTCATAAATGATAATTTTATTATTGTAGAGAGCCCAATAGATGTGTAACTTTCAATTGAAATTTGATAGGTCACCGCTGGATGAACCAGCCGTGCATATAAAACAAGAAGGTCAGAGTCCCGAGGGAGGAAAACTGTCGAGATTGATAAAGCGTGAACTTCTCGAGACGCCAACGGACCAGGAGCAGGAAGAGGATCCTGTGGACGATAGGGAATATCCCGAAAGTCACGGCCACGATTCCGGTCAAGACGAAGACATGGCCGAAGATCTGTCGATGGCGCCTGACATAATAACATCTGACGATCAAATCGAGGCGTAGTACCTTCCATCTCCCAGCTAGATAATATTCTCTCGACGTCTCGTCAACGAGTGGCACTTTTGCCCAGAAGAAATCCCAAGCCACTTCCCCAAGAGGCACAAGAAGCCTTCCCAAAACTCACCATATCCAAAAACCGCGTTTTCCGCGCGGAATAATTAAATTAACGAAAGAAAAGACTTTACGAGCCCTTGAGACGATAACTGTATAAGAAAGTAACCGTCAGGGGCCGTCGAGAGCCAATGGAATTGGCGTTCGACGCGATCCATTGATTCATATCTTTATTCAAGCAATTGCGAAACAACGATTACTCGTTTAAAAGTACGCCTCGGCTACATGTATAGTCCGTAGTAGATCGCTGCGACGCTCATTATTTTGTGGTGTGCAGCGGCAGGAAAAAGCGATAGTCCTATCGACGCACTCGTCTTTCGTGTTTCGAGGACTGAAAATTCACTCTAGTTCGCGGAGAAGGTTCTCGAAATTCTCACAAAACAATATAACAGGAGTATTGTAAATATTGCAAGAATTGTTCGCAACATTTAGTGGAAATCTGGCAATCGGCTCTTCTTCGCGACCGATGAGAAGTTTCTCTCCGACCGTTCCTCTCGGCTGTTTTAGGGGTCATCCACTAATTAGGTAAGGTGTTTTTCTAAAAAAATTTAACTCCTGTGTAAAATATAAGATTTGTAACCCCCCCCCCCCACCCACTCCCAAAAAAGCCTAGCCCAAAACCTTAGAAAGATTTTGTCTTTTAAACATACGAAAATTGAAGAAAAAAAAGTTGATTTTTAACTAGTTAGTTAAAATTTTTTTAATAGTATAGTATAATGTTCAAAAATTTGATTCAATTTTTAATGAAACAATCAAGTTTTTAAGGACAAAGGGTAAATTCTTAGTGAAAAATATAATAGTAGATTTCTGAAACAAAAAGACTATTAATTTTTGAACAAAGAGCTACATTTTTAAGCAAAGAGATTAAATTTCAATAAAAGAGTTGAAATTTTCAGAGAAGAAAAATGTTTTTAGCCAAGGAAGAATTTTTTAGTAACAAAAAAAATTTTCAAACATACAAGTTTTCTATAAAAGAGTTAAGTTTTCATCCCGAAAAATATTAAAATTTCAACGAAAGAGTAAACATTTTCAAATAAAAAAGATTTTTGTAATCAAGAAAGAAAAAAATTCAAAGAAATGATTTTCTACAAAACAGTAAATTATCAAACCGAAAAATATTAAAATTCTGGCAAAAAATATTAATCTTGCAACCAAAAAAATAATCTTCAACAAAAGAGTGAACATTTTCAAACAAGAAAGATTTTCTTAATCAAGAAAGCAAAAAAAATCTCGAACAAACAATGTTTCTACAAAACAGTTGAATTTTTAACCCGAAAATAGGAAGTTTTACCAAAAAAGTTTATTTTCAACAAAGTAATTGAATTTGACTCCTAAAAGTTTAAAATTTAAACAGAAGGATCAATTTCCAGTCAGAAAGATCAATTTTCTATCAAGGAAATTAACTATCTATAAAAAAAGACAAAATTTAAACAAAATATTTCTTTTTTTTCAAGCAAAGAGATGAATTTTAAACGGAGAGAGATTTTCTAGTCAATGATGAAAAAAGTTCTTTACTTTTTTTTAAATTTATTTCTTTTTCTTAATTTTTTTCTTTTCCTTTTCTTTTTTTTCTTTTTATTTCCTTGTTTTTTTTATTCTTTAATTTTAAAGCTTAAAAGGCGAATTTTCTACTAAAAAGCACATTTTTCAAACTTGTAGTTTAATCTTTTACCAAAACAGACTAATTTTCTATTAAACATTTGCAGTAAAAACAAAATAAAAATTTCTACCAAAAAAGATGAATTTTTAAACTTAAATATTAGTTTTCAATAAAGGAGTAGATTTTTAAATTAAGAAAGATTTTTTACTCAAGAAAGAAGCAACATTTGAACCAAATTATTAAATTTTCTAGCTGTTTTGTAAAAAGTTCATCTTTCTGGCTTAAAAATTCAACAATTTGGAACAATTTTTTGTACATCATTGACTTGAAAAATCGCCCTTGGCTGAAAATTCTAATTTTTTGTTGAAATTTTTTTTTAATTAAACTAATTTAGTAAAAAATTAAACTAATTGTTTAAAAGTTAAGCTGGAAAATTGAACAATTTTGTTGAAAATTAAACTTTTTTTATTTATAAATTCATCCTTTTGGTTAGAAATTCATGTATTTTGTTAAACATTCCTTTTTTACAGTAGACAATATTCTCGGTTAAATATTCTTATTCTTGTTCTAATTTTTGTACAATTTTGTAAAAGCATTCGCATTCTATAAAAAAAACTTGTATTGTTTTGTATCATGATTTTTGGAATTTTCCATTGGTTTTTAAACAAAATTGTGAAAAATTGTAGGAAATTATCGAAATAATTATGTTAAAAACTGCAAATTTTTCTATAATTCGGACACTTTTTCAAATTTTAACAAGTAATCACATATTTTTACATAAAATTACACTTTTCACATTGTTTTGCTCTAATTTTATTTCAGTTTTTGAATAAATTTTCATCAGAGTTAGTTTGAATTATAACAATCTGGTTATAAATTAATCTATTTTGTTAAAAATTCAATCTATTTTCATCTGAAATATTAGAAATTTAAGAACGTTCAAAATTTAATTTAATGCAGTGCCGACCTCAATTCTATTTCAAAATATTGCTTTTCCTATTTAAAACTCTTATAAGAACAACCTTTTTCTTTAAAATATTTAAACATCGTTTAAAAACATATAGCGCAAGAAATTGCTCCTAAAAACGTAAAGCGCAATAAATTGCACTTACAAACGGGTAGGGCAATAAATTACGCTAGAAAACCTATAGTGCAATAAATTAAACTCAAAATTTATAGCACAATAAATTACGCTAGAAAACTTATAGCGCAATAAGTTGCGTTCAAAAATGTATAGCGCATTAAACTGTGCCTAAACACGTATAGCGCAATAAATTGCACTAAAATGTGTAGCGAAATAAATTACGCTTAAAAAAGTACAGCGTAATAAATTTCATTTAAAAATGTATAGCGCAATAAGTTGTGCTTGAAACCGTACAGCGCAATAAATTGCGCTTAAAAACTTATAGTGCAATAAATTACGCTTAAAAAAGCACAGCGTAATAAATTGTATTTAAAAATGTATAGCGCAATAAGTTGTGCTTGAAAACGTACAGCGCAATAAATTGCGCTTGAAAACTTATAGTGCAATAAATTACGCTTAAAAGCTTATAGCGCAATAAATACTGCATTTTTTCAACTGATAATATCTTGGGATTTATTACTTTTTTTAGTGAAAATTTGTCTCAGGTAAGTTATCCTCCTCCTCCTCCTCCTCCTCCTTTTCTTCCTCCTCCTCATCTTCCTCCTCTTCCTCTTCCTACTCCACCCCCTCACCCAAAATCGTCTTGTGTAATTTGTGGATGACCCCTTATTCTGTGTACACGTTACACATGTTTGTAGATAAAAATTATTTAGTAATTATAACGCGTAGCTTGTTCGACCGAAGTCAATCCGCTGGCGTAATAGAAACCAATTGTACGGATGATGGTGATGGGTACGTTCGGAAGTACGATGACTGATCAAGCTAGAATTAAAAGAATTCAAATTGAAACTCCGAGAAATACCGGGCAAAGGATATTAGTGAAATTAAAAAAAAAGTTTAATTAATTAATTATAAATTAAAATTAGTATTTAATAAAGTGACAAATCGGCGTCGATACGACTGTGCCCGACGTACCCGTCCTCTACTCTCGTTAGCCTGTATAGTAGTCAGTTCTCGTAAGTAGTTTCATATTCATTCGTACCGAATATCGACTTAGAATTTGTAAATGATGCGAAGGCAGTCAAGAAGTCAGAAAGCGAGACAGGACACGAGAGCGCGATCGCACGCATTTTTAGCAAGAGGTTATTATGATAATGCGAGTATCGAAGACAAAAGAGCAAACAAAACTTGAGCAATCTTGAGCTGGTATAAAAAATAGGATGGCCAGAAAAAAGATATTTCAAGCAGGTCTGGAAAAATCTGCTTATTTATTCCTGGCGGAATTCAGTTATACAAAGCCCAACCTCAGTAAAAATGGGAAAACTCGCTCAACGTGCGAGCCAAAGACACTGGACCTTGCGCCAACCGCATGGAGGTGTTGACGCAAGGTCCAGTATCGCCGGATCTTACACTTGGCGAGTTTATCCATTCTTGATGCAGATTTTTTCTGTCCTAATTGAAAAACCGAAAATTTTGGTTACATCCCGCCCTAATAAAAAGTATAAATAAATTAAATTACTATGTATGCATATACATATTATACGTATACGTATCGGGATATAAAAATTAGCCGTCGACCCCCCGTCCACTCCAAATACTCTCTTCTCTTTCCGTCTCGTGTAAGCTTCGATTTTTCCTAATTCCGATTTTAGCGCGTCGAATTGTGTACTCTACGTCAGATCTTACCCCAGCGGCACTTTGGGGCAAAAAAGGTTTTTCTCAACAAATTAGTAGGATTTATTTTATTTTTTTAATAAAAGATGTTCAACTTTCTTGTTAAATAAAAAATAAATCGAATAAAAAAAACCTTTTTTGTCGCAGGGCCATACTCGTCGGCGAGAGGAGAGACGAAAGCTCTCTGCAGATTTTATAATGCGGCCACGAGTACAAACCAAAGATTTGGTTGTAAAATTCCCGATATTCCGTTTCAAAAATTTTAATCAACTTTCCGAGCTTCTGGAATGAGTTTGCTAATTATAAAATAACTGAAGAGTTAAGTTTTATCGAATTCTTCATATATTTATGAATTCCTCTATTCATCTGTTAAATCGTTATTGTTTCATACGCATTAGATATTGTCTATGTACATTAAGTGATAGAAAAAATTCAAATAAACATTATCCTAGAAATAAAAAAAGATATCTGAAAAATTCTTCTGCGCAGTTTTCGAAACTGGCAATGATGACAATCACTTGTCGAAAATATTTTCTATTTTGTCTCTCGTAAGAAATTGGTTAATAACATTTTTTACATTTTATATCATTAGTCCAATTTGTAGATAGCGGTTTTATTCCAAATTAAAAAATGATATCGACTTTTTGCTATGTAATAACAAAACAGTCTATTTTTATAAAATTTTATTAAGTGTAATTTGTAAAATTCATTCATTTCTACTTTTATACATTCTCAATGAAAATTCTTCAGGAAAATTGGGAATTTTACAAGTAGTTCCACCAAGTAAGTGAGTAATTAAGGTGGAGAAACTCGCCCAGCTAGTAGGAGAGCGAGCTATACTGGACCTTGCGTCATCGGCGCCATGCGGTTGAACGCAAGGTCCAGTGTCGCTGGCTCTTACACTAAGCGAGTTTCTCCATCCAGATTCTCAATTAATCTACCATTTTGTATAATAATGATGAAAACTCTACTAAAGAAACATGAATTCTGGTGTAAAGTGAAAATAAAAAGATTGGTGGAACTCTTCCAGAAAAAAATGCGTAACCTGAGCGACATTGAAAAGCTAGAAAGCCACGCTTATTCCACAATGTAACGAAGTCGGACGGCTTTCGGGTCTGTTCATGTTTATATTAACCACTTAACAATAATCGAGATGTCGCTGTACCTCATTGCACATAATCGACCCGCACACCAGGCGGGCGAACTGTGTCCGAACGCGGGAATTTCTTGAGAAAATGCAAATTTAAAATTGAATTCTTATAAATATAATTATTTTTAAAAACCCGCGCTCTTGCACCTTCGCCATCAATCGCCTTTCATTCATCTCTATATATTTATCTACTATTATTAATAATAGTAATATAATTACAGTGACGAGAATGACTCCCGGATGGCACTTGGGTCGCGTGCTTAACCTTCCTTCAATTTTCTCAAATGCTGTCCCGAGAAAAACTTCAATCTGGAGTTTAAATTTTCATTTAGTTTGGCATAAAATTTTTTTAAATTGAATTTTATTATCTTTTTTTTATTTTTCAAAATGTTTTTCTTACAATTTTCTAGGTGCGGGAGATCTTATTAGATAATTAACTAAAAGTGGATAATCATTAATTTAAAATATCCTTTTCTCTTAAATAATTTTCATTAATAGTTAACAAAAAGAAAATCAGGCTTTTCAACATTTTTTTATGATTGTAGATGAATATTTATTTAATTATTACAAACGTAAAATTAGGTGAACATAAAATTTGAAACACTTTTTTTAATACAAAATTTGCCTTTAATTTCCAACAGTTAAATATTGAAGAAAATTTAAAATCGAATTTTTATCAGCTAAGTTTCGAATAATTCTTTGGAATCTTTTAAAATAACTGAGAATTATTTGAAATTTCCTAAGTTTTACCTTGAAATGATTAAAATACGAAGAAATCCATTGACACAATTAAATTTTGAGCAGTTGAGGATTCAAGTGTTAAAAATAGAAGAAAATATAAAATTTCATTCTCAACAGTTGATCTTTCAACAGTTAAAAATAGAAAAAAATTTGGATTTCCAAGAGTTGAAAATTTAAGTTTTAGTTTTCTTCAATTTTAAACGGTTAAAAATATTGAAGAAAATTAAAAATAAAATTTTCAACATTTGGGTTTTCAATTTTTAATTTTTTAAACTTAAAGTAAATTTAAAAATTTAAAAAAATTTTAAAAAAAAAATAAAATTGAAGAAAATTAAAGAATTTAAACAAAAAATTGAAAAACGTAGAAAAAATCATCTGTTGAAAATTGAATTTTCAATCATTATTTTGAATCTTTTATTAAATTTTTTTTCAAAATGTTCTCCTTTATATAAGGAAATTGAAAAAAAAACTTTTTAAAAACTGAAATAAATTGAAAAAAATTGGAATTGAATCTTCAACAATTATTTGGAATATTTGTGAATAATTAAAAATCTTGATAATTCTTAAAAATTTGTTCAGTTAATTCATATCCCTTTAAATTTTTTAAAATGTAAGAAAATTGAATTTTGAACAGTTAAAAATTTATTTTCCGATTTTATTTAATTTTCGATTGTTAAAATCATTAAAAAGTTGAGAATTGAAGAAAATTGAACATGAAATTTAAACAGTTGAATTTTCATCCGTTGAAATTGAAGCAATTAAATTTAAAACAATTGAATTTTCATTAGTAGAAAAATTCATCTGTTGAAAATTGAATTTTCATTCATTCTTTTATTAAAATCTTAAAAATCCTTTAATTTTTTGTTGCTCCTTCACATATCTTGGCACAGTTGAAAATTGTAGAAAATTAAATTCTCGACAGTTAAATCTCCAATTTTCAGCAGTTAAAAAATTGGAAATTGAAAGAAATTGAAAAAAGTAGTCAAAAATTTAAATAAATGGAAAAAAATTTTTTAATGTTAGAAAAATTCGTCTGTTGAAAATTAAATTTTCGACAATTCTTTCTTATCTTTTATTAAAATATCAAACATCTTTCTGTCATAAAAATTCTGTTAATTGTGTGCGTTTAATTTTTAACAGTTGAAAATTGAAGAAAATTTAATTCTCAACAGTTGAATTTTAATTTTTTTAATTTTCAACAGTTGAATTTTCAGTCTTTCATTTTCAACAGTCGAAATTTCAATTTTTGATTTTCAGTAGTTGAATTTTCAATTTTCAGCAGTTTAACTTTCATTTTTAAATTCTCAACGGTTGAATTTCGAATTTTCAGCAGTTGACGGTTGAAAATTAAAGAAAACTGAATTCTCAACAGTTGAATTTTCACTATTCGAATTTTCAACTAATGAATTTAAAATTTTTTATTTTCAACATTTGAAGTTTCCATCTTTAATTTTCAACAGTTGAATTTTCAATGTTCAATTGTCAACAGCTCAAGTTTAATTTTTTTAATTTCAACAGTTGAATTTTCGATTTCTAATTTTCAACAGTTAAAAATTTAAGGAAATTGAAAAAAACAGGAAAATGGAATTTTTAATCATTCTTTTGAATCTTTAATTAAATTCTTTAAAAAAAATTTTAATTGTTTATGTACTTTTTTTACGATTGAGCAATGAAGAAAATTGAATGAATTTTCAATTTTTAATTTTTAACAATTGAAAGTTCACGGAAATTGAAAGAAATTGAATTTTCAAACATTCTGTTCAATATTTTACAAAATTCTTAAAAATTGTTTAAATAATTATCGTTAAGTTTTTTACAGTTAAAAATTGAGGGAAATTTGAAGGAAGTGAAGGAAATTCTCAACAGTTAAATTTTCAGCAGTCGAATTTTCCATTTTTAATTTTCAGCACTTGATTTTTTAATTTTTATTTTTCAACAGTTTAACTTTCGTTTTTTAATTGTCATTGGTTGAATTTTTAATTTTCTACCGTTGAATTTTCAATTTTTAATTTTCAACAGTTGAGTTTTCGAAACTTTGATTAAATTCTTTTTAAAAATTTTCAATTGTTTATATAATTTTTTTTACGATTGAACATTGAAGAAAATTGTATGAATTATCAATTTTTAATTTTTAACAGTTGAAGTTTTAATCTTTAATTTTCAACAGTTGAAGGTTCAATTTTTAATTTTCAACAGTTGAAAGTTCACAGAAATTGAAAAAAAAACGAATTTTCAATCATTCTTTTTAATCTTTTATTAAAATCTTTCTAGTTCTGTAAATTTTTTTGTACCTTTATATCAATTGAATGAGTTGAATTTTCAATTTTAATCATTGAAAATTCAATAGTTAAAAATTGAAAACATAATTTTCAGAAGTTGAATACTCCATAGTCAAAAATAGAAAAAAATTAAAAATTTAGGATAATTAAATTTTCAACTGTTAAGAATATAAAATAATTTGGAAATTTCAGAAAATTGGAAATGAAATTGTAATCAGTTGAATTTTCATCAATAGAAAAATTCATCGTTTGAAAAATTCAGTTGTTGAAAATTGAATTTTCACCAATTTTTGTTTTAGGTTAAAAATGAAAGAATGTTGAATCCCCAACAGTTAAATTCTCAACAATTCTTTGAAATCTTTTTAAATAAGTTAAAATCTTCAAAATGCTTTAAAAATTTCTTTGGTTTGAATTCAACTGTTAAAAACCGAAAAAGATTGAAAATTCAATTTTCAACAGTTAAGATTTAAATATTTAGTTTTCTTTAATTTTCAGCTGTTACAAAGAGAAAAATAGAATATTAAAAATTGAAACTGAATTTCTTTTTTTTTTATCATTTAACATTTAATTTAGTTTGTACAAAAGTTTAATTTTTCTTTTAAATAATTGTATTAGCTTAATTTAACTTTTTATTTAATTTTCAAAATTCTTTGAAATCTTTATAAAACTTAAAATTCGTATATCCTTCGAATTTTTTAAATTCCTTTATATGGCTTGAAATTATTGAAATCCGTAAAAATAATTTGAAATTTTCGACATCAAAAGTATATTCCGGAATGCATGTTTCGTCCAAAAAATAATAATACTAAAAGACGCGAAAAATTAATAACTTTGTATTATAAATAAGTGTCAACTATTCTTATGTTTATAAAATTTTGCCAGATTTCACATGAGAATTTAATAAATAAACATTTCTATATATACCAATTTTTGTGGAGGGAAAATCAATTTTTCCAAACGGTGCGTCATCGGAAAATAATGAACTCAGAATAGTGAATTTATAATATTAAAAAAAAGTTTCAACTAAAGACACTAATTATAATTAATTATTTTGAAAATGAATATTTGTTGTATTGTTTATACAATTATTTTACATCACCTCTATGCATCTTTAGTACACGAAAACTGCCTTCAAGTTTTTTTTTCACCAAATAACACGTGAAATTAAAATAAAATTTTTTTTTTACTTCTAGAATGATTATCTACTGTAGATTCGTCTCCCCTAATTCTTTATTTTACAATTAATCCTAGAGATTGTTTTTTCTCAGGACGGAATTTATTTACAATCAGCCTTGTGCATTTTTGATCAAGCTTTCTGAAGCCTCTGTGAAACAAGTAACAATAAAAACAATAAGAATCTGAAAAACAGTAAGTAGACAAAGAAGAAGAAGAAGAAAAAGAATAACGGTAAGAGCGAAAGAAACAGTTTGCAATGAACAGATTGTCATTGTAGCCTCTTACGAATGAGGAAGACGTGTGTTTGTTGGGTGATGAAAGAAAGTGGAACTAAACATAATAATTAATCGGAATTTTGTGTTGACCGATGCGATGGATTCAGTGCCGTTTGGGCCCACATGTAATACCGCTACTCTAAGTCTTAAGTCTTAAGTCTATGTATTGTGTATAATGAATTAAGGACTTGATAGAAGACTCTCCTGTAAATAGCTAACCATGAGGCATTAGGAATTTAAATATATTCTTTCCGAAATGATATGTTTGTTAGTCGTATCCTGCATTTATTTAAATAACTCGATTTTCATTGGTAGAGAGGTGCGAACTTATTCTTCAAGACCAGTCAGTCTGGTCTCTTTTATTCTTTTGTATCCAACGGTTTTCGTTCGAGGAGAGATTGGATAAATACATGTTTATTCGATGCATCTTTCGATTTATTTATCCACTAGATTTTTTGTCTACGTACGTTTTTCAAAAGGTAAGTTATTCTTAACTTTTGCGGTAGCTTCGTTACGATTTTAAGCAGAAACTTAAAACTTAACTTGGTTGTGCGGCGCAAGGTCCCGAACCATATTTATATTGTTCGGGACCTTGCGCCGCGAGGGTACATTTTTTAAAGCTACTTTTTCGTCAAAGTGAAAAATTGTCTAGTCATGAGCTATCCATAAAGTAAAGTAAAGTAAAGTAAGGTAAATTAGCAGTTGGCTAAAAACGGATTTTACGTTGATAAATTCTTGTAAATAAAATTAATATGAATAACATATTTAATACAATATGAAACATTTTAAAGTTCTAAGATTTCAAGCCAAAATATACTGCATTTTCAACAAAATAGTTGAATTTATAACCAGAACAATTTTTTCACTCAAAGAGTTGAATTTTCAACATAAAAAGACAAATTTTTAGCAACAACAAAAGTTCATTTTCAGTCAAGAAATATTACTTTTCTACTATGACGGATAAATTTTCAAAAAAGAGTGAAATTAAGCTAAAAAGGAATTTAAATATATTCTTTCCGAAATTATATATTTGTTAGTCCTATCCGTTCATTTAAATAACTCGATTTTGATTAGTAGAAAGGTGCGAACTTATTCTTCAAGACCAGTCAGTCTGGTCTCTTTAATTTTTTTGTATCGAGCGATTTTCGTTCAAGGAAAGATTGGATAAATACATGTATATTCGATGCATCTTTCAATTTATTTATCCACTACATTTTTATTTTACGCATGTTTTTCAGAAAGTAAGTTATTTCTTACTATTACGGTAAGTTTGTTATTATTCTTAAAAGTAACTTGCAACCTTACTGACTTATAATTTTGCAGTAACTTGCTACTTTCATTTTGGTTACTTTAAAGTAACTTAGTATTGTTGCTGTATTTTGTATTTATACCAAATGTATCTTGGCGGCGCAAGGTCTTGAACCATAAATATATATTTCGGGAACTTGCGCCACCAACGTACATTTTTAAGGCCTGGAGCGCCACGCTACTTCCTTGTCATACCGAAAACATTTCTAGTCATGAGCCATCCATAAACCACGTTACCAATTTTTGTATTTTTTTACCTACCCCCTCCCCCAAAAGTAACATAGTAGTTGGCTAAAGACGGAGTATACGTTAATAAATTCTTTTAATAAAATTAATATAGATAACATATTGAATTCAATATAAAACATTTCAAACTCCTAAGATTTTAAGATTTCAAGCTGAATTTTCAACCAAAAAAAATTATCTACCCAAAGAGATGAATTGTCAACATAAAAAGACGAATTTCAGGGTGCCCGTTGTACTGGGAAACCTGGAAAACGGGGAAATGGCCAGGAATTTTATGAGAGCAGCAAAAACCGGAAAATTACAGTGAATTTATTTTTTTACCGGGAATTTAACAAAATTTTTAGAATAAAAAATCTTTCTTACTATGATTTTAACCTTTTTTTAAAATAATTAGTTACATTGTAATCTTTTTCAATTATGATATCATACAGTACTTTAAAAATGAAAAAGTTTTATGAGTTAAACGAATGTAAAACCTCGATTGAAATTTTATAAACTATTTTCAATTTTTAAATAACTTCAAAATAATATATTCACAATCGAAAGCTTTATTTTTCAAATATTATGTCAGTCTAAAATATTCCATTATGAACCATTCAATTTGCAAATTTTCAAAGAAGAAAAATAACAATTACTTAATATTTATAAATATCTGACCGTTCATTTAAAATCATTAATTATAAAATAAATATTCATAACTAGGCAAAAAAAATAAACTTTGAGCTTTACAATTTTAATGATTTATTTCAAAAAATTTAATTTGTAAATCATATTGTTGTATTTCGACATATAAATAACAATTGAACACCCTTCATTCTCACGAAATATTACCATACATTGTTACAACCACATTCTTAGAAAAAATCCAAGTAAGTTCAAAAATTTTTTAGAAGTTTTGAACAAATTCAAAATTAATTTAAAATTTGTTCAAAAATTTTTTAGAAGTTTTGAACAAATTCAAAATTAATTTAAAATTTCAAATGTTTTGAAATAATTTAAATTAACCTTCTACGTGTACCGACAAGATACGGCTATTTGTGGCAAAATTTAGATGCAAATAGCGCACGGCCTAATTTGAAATCAAATATAGATTTTTGCAGACTTCGAACAAAAAATTTCGAAGCTTTTTAAGAATTTTAAGGAGATTTTTTCAGTTTTGTAGGATTTTAAAAAAATTGTAAGGAAAAATTCGAATAATTTTGAAAGATGTTTAGAATTTCTGAAAAAAATTTTTAAATAATTCAAAATTTTAAAAAAGTCCCAACAACCTATAAATGTTTCTAGATTTTGAAATAAAAGTTTGAATCATCTTAAGAATTTTTAAACTTTTTAAAATAAAAATAACTTTTAACTGAAATTGTGTTCAGTTTATAAAAAAATGTAAACGTTCAATTTTTAATGTTTCTAGCTTAAAATTGCTTTAAATCATATAATTTTGAAGAATTTTAAATCCAATTATTGATTTTTCAATTTAAAATGCAAGAGTTTCACTTTGAGTGCTTCAATTTGCAGCTCAGTTTTTATTACTTCAAATGGGAAATGACCGGAAATTTTGTCAGACCTGGGAAATGAAAGTGAAATTATTTTTTGACCAGGAATTTTACAAATATTTGGAAGAAAAAGCGGTCGAAGTTCGATTTCCAAAGTTTTTAAAGTGAATAGTTGAATTGTTACCTGTTTTAATTATCACATTATGCAGTTTACAATGCGTGATTCGACAATCTTCTGCTTTAAAAATTTTTCATTTTAGATTTAGATTTTTAATGTAAAGAATTTTAAAATGCAGGCTTGAACACTTAAAGAATTACAAATTAAAAGTGTTTGAAGTGGCAAATTTTTGATAAAAAACTATTTTTCGTTTATAAACTGTACATATAAATAAATTATTTTTAAAAGAAAACAATCATTGATTTTTCAAAACGATTCTAAACCCTTTCAAAATAAAAAAATGCCAGATTTAAACGTTAAAAATTAAACCGTTTCAATTCGAAAGTCTTAGTCGTTAAAAAATGCAAACCTACGATTGAAACTTTATAAACTATTTTTAACATAAAAATAATTTCATACTAATGTATTTGTAATTAAAGACGAATGAATTGAAACCAAATTTTAAAAAATAAACAATCTGAAACTGAATTGTTTGAAATAGAAAGCCTTGAATCGTTAAAATTTGGAAGAGTTTTTAAACTTTGAACGTTAAAATTTTGAAAAGTTTTTTATATGTTTAATTTTTCATTGAAATTGTTAAATTTTGATGTTTAAATAGCAATTGAACACTTATTATTTGTAGGAAAAATTGAGTAATTTTAAGAGGTATTTAGAAGTTTTCAAAAGATTCAAAATTAATTTAAAACTTGAAGCGATTTCGAATAATTTAAACTAAATGTATACCGAAAAATTTCGGCTATTCGTACGGAAATTTTTGTGCAAATAGTCACAGCCTAATTTAAAATAAAATGTAGATTTTTGCAGATTACAAAAAAAAAGTAAAAACTTTATAAGAATTGTGAACGGCTTTAAAAGAGCAACAACATTTTCGCAAAATTCCTAGGAAAATTGGTAATAATTTATCGTTTTGGAATATTATTTTAAAAGAGCATTCAAAAAGATTAAGAAAGATTTCCAAAAAAATTTCAAAAATAATTTTACAGTTGAATAAAGTTAAAACAACTTGTAGATTTCTCAAGATTTTGAAATAAAATTTTGAAGCTTTTCAAAAATGTTCAAAATACTCAAGATGAATATAATTTAAGTTCTAATTTTAGGAGTCTTCAGTTTAGAAAAAATTAATTTATCAATTTTTACCTTTTCTAGCTTAAAATTGTTTAAAATAATATAATTTTGAAAATGTTATCTGAATTTCATTTCAAATTGTTCAATTGAATAGTGTCAGTAACTTCCATTTTTTACGTTTAAATTAGTGAGCTATTAAATACAACATTTTTTAATATAAAAACTTTTCAGCTTCAATTTAAAAAGTTTAAAATTCAAGAGTTCCATTTAAGTGATTTAATTTTTAAATATAAGTTAATGTGCAACCAAAAAGGTTGAATTTTCAGCATACAAAGACGGATTTTCAAACAAATGGTCAAATTAAAAAAAAATTAAAATTCAATGAAATATATGAATTTTCTAAAAAAAACAGTAAAATTGTTAACGTAAAAGTTAATTTGAAAGCAAATAGCTGAATTTTCAACTATAATTATGAATCTTTCATAAAAAGATTAGTTTTTTTACAAAGCTATTTAACTTTAGGTCAAAGGATCCACTTTAAAAAAAAAAAAAATTCTGAATTAAGCATGTAACAGTTGATATTTCAACCAAGAAGATTACATTTCTACCAAGAAAGACGAATTTTCAACAAAAAGCATGAATTTTCAACCAAAAATTTGAACTCTCAACTAAAAAAGACAAATTTCAAATAAATAGATTAATTTTTTAATGAAACAGTGAATTTTTAACTAAGCAGTTGAACTTTTGATTTTAAAAAATGTCCTCCTAATAAAATAGCGGCATTTTCAACAAAATAATTAAATTGTGAAACAAATAATAAAATTTTCGAAGTTTTTGGTTTGAAAATTCGTATTTTTGGTTGAATGCTATTCTTTGATTTCAAATTAGTCTTTTGGTTTAAATAATATCATCTATTATATTTTTCGTTGAGAATTCATATATTTTGTAGACAATGTATGGATTTTGTTAAATGTTCAACTATTTTGGTAGAAAGTTCAAATATTAGGTTAAAATGTAACTTTTTTGTTGATACTTTATATTTTTCGTTTAAAAATGGTGTTTTGCAGAAAATCAATCTTTTTGGCTTCAAAATTCAACAACTTATTGTAAACTTTTTTCTTTCTTCGTTAAAAATTGGGCTTTTTCGTTTTAAAATTTAGTAACAAATTTTTTTTTTTTTTGGATTGAATACAATTATCTTTAATTTCAAATTTGGTTCAAAAGTAACATTTTTGTTTCGAATGCATATTTTCTGTTTGAAAATGCAATTGCTTTGTAGAAAATTTATCATCTTGGCTTGAAAATGTTTTTAAATTGTTATTCAGTAACCTCTTTTCTTAACTATTTTGTTGAGAATTTTTCATATCAAAATTTATCTCTTTTGGTAAAAAAATATAATTTATTTATGTTGAAAATGCAACTATTTTTCTTGGTTAGAAAGCAATATTTTTATTCGTAATTCATATTTTTAGTTTAAAAATGCAATTGTTTTGTAGAAAATCTATCCACTTGGCTTGAAAATGCTTGAAAATTCGAGTACACATTTTTTTATTTCTTATTTCAAAGTTAGACTTTTTCTTTAAAAATTTATCTCTTTTGCTAAAATAATCTAATTTATTTTAGTTGAAAATTTTTCTATTTTGTTTAAAATTCTTTTTTTTTCTTTGAATCGACTTCTATTTGATTTCAAATAGAACCTTTTCTGGTGTAAATAACAGCAACTATTATATTTTTCGTTAGGAATTCATTTTTTTAAATTGAAAATTCATGAATTTTATAAAAAAATTCGATTATTTTATATGGTTGAAAAGCCATTTTTTGTTTTAAAAAATGTAACTTTACGATTTGAAAATGCAAACGATTCAGTGGAATTTTTTTCATTCTTGATTCAAAATTAGACATTTGGCTGACGATTCAGCTTTTTTGCTGAAAGTTCGTTTTTTTAAAGTGAAATTCATCTGTGTTTGATTTCAAACTAAAATCTTTTTTGTTCTAAATAATAACAACTTTTATATTTTTGTTGAGAATTCATCTATTTTGGTTGAAAATTAATGCGTTTTTTTAAATTTAACTATTTTATTTGGTTGGAAAATAATATTTTAGTTAAAAATTCATATATTGTGTTTGAAAATCCAAATTTTTCGTTTAAAAAATTTATCTCTTTAGAAGAAAAAATAAAAGCTTAACTACTTCGTTAAAAGTTTATCTTCTTTTTGTTCAAAAAATAGTAGAAAGTTCAACTCTTTGGTTAAAAATGAACTTTTTGTTAAAAATTGATATTCTCAATATGAAAAATCAACTATTTGGTTGAAAAATAAGGACAACAACAAAAACAACGAATTTTAAACCAAATACTTGAATTCTCAAACCAAAACAAATTAATTTTACAAATACATATGTTAATTTCAAACCAAGAGCATTAATTTACTATAAAAAGATGATTTTTAAAAGAAAATGCATGAATTTTTAACCAAATAGAAGAATTTTCTAAAAGGCTGTTAAATTTCAAATTCAAAGAGCCAATTTCTCTAACAGTTGAATTTTCAACCTGAGAATACTAATTTTCATCAAAAAAATGTAATAATTGATATTTAAACAAACAAAAAAATTTATTTGAAAATAAAAAACAGGTTCATATATAAAAAAGATTAATTTTTTACGAAGTACATGAATTGCCAACCAAACGAGATGAAATTTAAATAAAATACATGAAATTTCAACCAAATTGTTGATTTTTTATGTAAAAAAAAACCTTTTCAACCAAAGATGAAATAGTTAGATTTTCAGTTAATTAATCGTAAGAAGCAAATGAAGTGAAATTTCACCAAAATAGTTCGATTCTATATAACGAAAAGACACGATTTTTTAACGCAATACTTGAACCCTCAACTAAAAGAAATTAATTTTTATCCATAACATTTTTAACCACAAAAATTGATTTTCTACCAGAAAATACAAACAGAATACATAGAATTTTAAGAAAATAGATGTATTATCAACCAAAAAGAATTATTTTTCACCATGAAAGACCATTTTTTAACATAATACATATTTTTTTAATTAAATAGTTGATTTCTATGAGGAACGGTACTTTTCAAAAGATTACATTTTGCAACTAAATATTGTGAACCATGAATGTGATGAAGTTTCAATAAAAAAGGCAAATTTTCAACAAAATACAAGAATTTTCAAGCATATAGTTGACTGTCGAACTAAAAAAAATCAATTTTTTACAAAAAAAAAATAGAACAGTTTAGTTTTTTAAAAAGATAATTATATTTTCATCCGAAAAAAATGAAATTTTAACGAAAAAGATGAATTTTCAAACACATAGTTAAACTTTCAACTCAGGAGAATACATTTTCAAGACAAAGAAGAACGAAGTTAAAAAAAAAGTTAAATTTTGCACCAAGAAAACGATTTTTCAACTAAAAAGATGAATTTTTATTCAACAACATTAACTTTCAATCAGAAAAGACCAATTTTCAATCAATTTCATGAATTTTCTACTATGAAGAAAATTTTTTTTTCAACTAATAAAAATTGAATAAAAAATGGAACAAATAAATTAACAGTTAATTAATTTTCAACCAAAAAAACAAATTTTCCTGAAATAATTACATTTTGAACAAAATAGATTATTTAAAATATTTGTACTTTCAACGAAAAATAAAATCGGTATTTCTTCAGGTAAAAGTTTTTTTTTAACAAAAAGTTAAATTTTAACAAACAGAAAAAGAAGTTTCAACAAAAAGGTTTAGGAATTTAGAACTACGGTAAAAAACTGACCATACTTAGAATATTAAACTTTTTATTTCCATACTGAATGACTGTCATTTTTACTTTGTTAACAAACTAACAATTTTTATAAAATAAGTGGTTTTTTCATTAATTAAAATGAACATTTAGGCGCTAATTAGCCGCTGTCAAAACTCCTCTATTTGCTTACAGGATAACTTGTATTCAAGCTTCTGTTCTAGCAGAAATACTTCCTTATCAACAACTGTTAAGAAAACAATTATAATCGATGAATAAATCTTCCCGACTGAGAAGTGAATTTTTTAGCACACGAGAGATGGCGCTCTATGGGAACATCAAAAATCGAATCACAATCTTTGTCACTATGATAAAAGATATCTTTGCTATTGATTAATATTTTCATTAAATTTTTTATAAATATATAATTAAAAATTTTACAACAATTACGACTATTTTATAAACTGACATTGCATGGTTGTATAAGAACAAATGCCAATCACTTTATAACAACAAATTATCAGATAATTTTACGTAGTCCCTTTATTTATTTTTAGAGATACATCTTGGGGGCTGGAAACGCTTCGATTTAGCGTTTTCAGCTAAACTAAAAAAAGGAATAATTTCAAACATTGCTATATAAAGACAATGGAAATAACCTAAAATTTATTTCATTACGCGAAAAGCGTTCAAGACTCAAAAAAATCGAAATATATATGTATTTCGAGTTTCAAGCCCCCGAAAAAAATTAATACACCCGCAAGGGCATATATACCTACCAACAAAAATCCCTATCTATAACGACTTACTAGTCGAACTCTACAAAGGAGTCACTCGACTCTCTACTTATAGACGGAAAAAATGATTTGACTTGCGTCTGACTTTTACGGTCAGCCACCTACCAGGAAACGGCTGGTACTAAATCCAGGCCCGTACATACACCGATAAGTCGCCCCAATATCAGAAAATTAACATTTTTTATGTCCGCTATTTTCTAACCATGTTTTCATACTTTTCTTTTCTATTTAGCATACGTCTAGTCTATAGACTTATGTTTTGTTTATCATCTTTCTCAGATTTCAATTATTTTTATGCTTTCTTTTTTTACAAGAGGATATTGACAGTGGTGATTTGTTATTTATTTATTATAATTTTATATTCACAATTTTGAACACTTTTTTTAATAAAAAAACTTTTTTTTCCATTGATTAAAAATTCGAAACATTCGAAAACGTGAGTTTTATATTGGAAACGTTTGTCAAAACATTGTATTTTTCCAATAATTGATAACTTTTTACACTTTTTTACCTTTTTTGATTAAGTATTAACTATTACATGTTTTGTTAAGAATTCTTTTGTTTTATTGGAAAATAATTAATTTTGTAAGAAAAATAAACTATTTATTTAAAAATTTAAGTATTTTATAGACATTTCTTTTTTTTCTATGTTGACAATTTATTTGGCTGAAAATTTCACTATTTCATTTTTAGTTGAAAATTTACCCTTTACATATTCAAAATTCATCATTGTTGTTGAAAATTAGTTTGTCGAAACAAAAAACTGTTCCATTTTTAGTTGGTAATATATCCTTTATATATTTGTGAAGAAAAATATACTCTATGGTTAAAAATTAAACTATTTATTTGAAACTGTAACTATTTCATTTAAATTTTATTTAGGGTAAAAATTTTGTTTGTCTGAAAATTTATCCTTAATATGTTGAAAATTCAACTTTTCGTCAGAAATTCATCATTCTTGATTAAAAATTAAAATATTTAGTTGAACATATAACTATTGTTGTAAATTAACTTTTTGGTTAAAAATTCACTTATTTTGTAAGAAAAATCAACTATTTGGATAAAACATAAGCTATTTATTTGAAAATTTAGCTATTTCAATAAAAAAATTTTTTTTATTGTAACAAATATTTTTTTGTCTGAAAATTTAAATATTCCATTTTCACATGAAAATTTATCAATTATGTGTGGAAAATTCATCTATTTGTGCAGAAAATTAATCTTGTTTGTTGAAAATTCATCATTGTTGTTAAAAATTAGTTTTCCAAAATGAAAACTCAACAATAGATTCCATTTCAATTCTTGATTTAAAATAAAAATCCTTACTTGAAAATTCAACTATTGTTGAAAGTCAACTTTTTTGGCTAAAAATTCAACTTTTGATGAAACTGAACTTTTTAGTTAAAAATTCGACTATTAGTCTTGTTTGTCAAAAATTGTATCATTTTGTTCCAGGATTCAATTATTTGGTTTAAAAAAATGCCTCGCTTTCAGTTGAATGAAAAATTTGTTTTTCAAACTGAAAATTCAACCATTTCATTTTTAGTCGAAAATTGATATTTTTCAGTTAAAAATTTGACTATTGGTGAAATTTAACTTTTTGGTTGAAAATTCAACCATAGTTAAAAATAATTATTTTTTTTGAAAATTCAAATATTGTTTAATTACTTGTATTAAGCAAAAATCTGGTCAAAAATTACACTTCTTGATTTGAAAATTTTACTATTTGGTTGAAAATTAATTACTTTTTTAAAACTCATTCTTAAATCTGTAAATTTGACTATTCTACTATTTTATTATATCATTTAACTATTTACAATTCAAATATTTATTAGAAATTTCATGTTTTTTGCTGAAAATTCGTCTATTTGTGAAGAAATTAACTCTTGTTAGTTGAAATTCATCATTTTGGTTGAGGAATTACCTTTTTTTTTTGTTAAAAATTAGCCTTTTTCATTGAATTCAACTGTTTCATAATTCGTTTTTTTAAAGGTACCATTTTTTAACAAAAGATTTAAATATTTCATTTTTTGTGGAAAAATTATCTTTTTCAGTTGAATGTTCAACTATTTGTTTGAAAATTCCTATTCTTATATCTTATTATTCTATTCCTATTTCTGTTTCTATTCCTATATATGAATTATGAGGATAGGAACATTAATAGGAATATAAGGAGAGGAATATAAGAATAAGAATAGAAATGTAAGAAAAGCAATAGAAATATGAATAGGAATTTAAGAATAGAAGCAGAAATAAGAATAAAATAATAGGAATAATAATAGGAATAGAAATAGGAATGAATATAATAGGAATATAAGAATAAAAATAGAAAGGTAAGAAAAGGAATATAATAGAAGTAGGAATATAAGAATAAGAATAGAAATGTAAGAAAAGGAATAGAAATATGAATAGGAATATAAGAATAGAAATAGAAATAGGAATAATAATATATCAATTGGAATATAAGAATAGAAATAGAGATATGGGTAGGAATGTAAGAATACTAATATAAATGGGAAGATGAAAATAAGAATAAAAATATAAACAGGAATATAAGAATAGGGATATAAATGCTAATAGAAATATTAATAAGAATAGGTATGGCATTATACGAATAAAAATACAAATCTAAGAAAAGGACAAGAAATATGAATATTGAAATAAGAATAGAAATAGAAATAGGAATATAATAATAGGAATATAAGAACAAAAATAAAAATATAAAAAAAGGAATAGAAATAGAAACAGGAAATTTCTATTTATTTTATTATTGATAGAAATAGGAATATAAGAATAGGGATATAAATGGGAATAGGAATTATAATAGTTTTAGGAATAGTTATAGAAACAGGCGTAGGAATAGAAATATGAATATTAGAATAGGAATATAAATGGGAAAAGAAACAGAAATATAAGAATAGGAATAGAAATGTAATAAAAGGAGTATAAATAGAAATAGGAATATAAGAATATGAATAGAAATGTAAGAAAAGGATTGAAATATTTTGATTGTGATATTTGAAATTCGTTAAGTTACGAAAAGCAAGGTTGAAAATGGAACTATGCGGCAAGTGCACCTGATTTCAACGCAGGCGCAAAGATTTGCAAACTTCTGACGGCGCTACCCTTCTCTTAGTTACTATATTATACTATACTATCCCAAGTTTTTGCCATTGATCATTCGGTCCTGAATAGCGTGCCGTGCGGTCCGGGTCCGTGGCACGAAAGTAAATATTTGTCAAATCAAATAACTTCTGGAATACGTGAATCTACATATTTTGATAAATACAGGAATGCAATGGATATTGAAAACGTCCAATTTTTTATAAACGTAAGTTTTCTTTCATCTCAGAATTTTTTAATTTTGGATCGAATTAATTTCAAATTGGGCGACCAATAAAATATGTTCTTTTTCAGGGACATCTGAAAAATCCCGAAAAATAAAATTCCTAAAAAAATAGTCGCTGTAGAAAATTCGTGGTGTTATAAAATTTCCTAATTGTAAAACTCCCGAAAAATAAAATTTGCAAACAGTTTAAAAATTAAAAAATGCATTCATTTATTAAAACTGCATTAATAAAATATTTTGATCAAAGAAATAAGAAATTATTGTTTAAATTTATAATAAAACCTAGTAACAAATTTTTTCTTAATGCAAGTCTTTTATTTAATCGTGCATAGTAGGTTTTAAAAGTTTATTGTTCTTAAAATACAAATCTTGTTCCTTTATTGTTATTTTGCGTTGAGAAATTCTTTTCAATTATTGTTATTTATACTCAAACAATAATTTTAAAAACTGCAGTGAACATGCAAATTTTCTTCAATCAAAATATTTCATTTTTGTGTTTTTAATGCATAAATATAAAATATTGAAGAAACAATTTTTTAATTTTCTAAATTTGATCATTTTTCAGTGTCAGGAATTTTGCAGTATGGGATATTTTACAATTCAATAATTCTCTGTCGGAAATTTTATCAGTCGGGAATTAAAAAATTCAACTAGTTGATTGAAATTAAAGTTAGGTTCTTAAACATTCATTTTATTGATTGAAGATTCAACTATATTGTAAACAATCCTTTTTTTGTTGATGAAAAGTTAACCATGCAATTTTTTATTCAAAAATTGATCGTTTTTAGTTGAAAATTAAACTGTTAGTTTTTTTTGAAAATTCATCTGTTTTTTAAATGTAACTACCTAATTGAAATTGGAACTCTTGTTAAAAATTGATCTTTATTAGTTAAAAATTTAAATATTGCATTTTTTATTGATATTTAAAAAAAACATCAAATGTCTGGTTACGATTTAAACTACTTTGTTAAACAATTTTTTCATCTGTAGAAAATTTAACCATTTTGTTAAAAGTTCGTCTTTTTTCTTGAAAATTCTTATTTTCGTGTACAAAATTCCTCTTTTTGGATAGAAAATTCGACGTTTTGGATTGCAAATTTAATTTTCTTGGAAGAAATTTGTCTTCTTGACTGAAAAGCTGAACTATTTTATTGAAAATTCAACAGTCCTCTAAAAAATTCGTCTTCTTGGCTTGAAAATTAAACTATTTTGTTCCAAATATTTAATGAATTTTCAAGTGAAAAGGATAAATTGTCAACCAAAACTGAAATATCTTAAATTTTATTTAAATAAATTTATTTTTAAACAAACTAGTTGAATTACAACCGACAAACCTACATTTTGAACTAAATGAAGGAATTTTTAGCAAAAAAAGTTAAATTGTCAACCAAAATTAAATAATTAAAATTTCCATTTTAATAAATTAATTTTTAAGAAAAATTATGAATCAGAACTACAATAGACGAAATTTCAATCAAGAAGATTATTTCTAAATCAAGAAGATTAATTTTTACCAAAAAAAGATAAATTCATAACTAAAAAAGATATTTTTCAACCAGAAACCAACAAATTAAATTTCTAGTTAAAAAAATTAATGTTCAACCAAAAAGATAAATCTTTTAAACTAAATTTATGAAATATTCAATTGGAATGGTTACATTTTCAGTTCAAAAATATAAATTTCCAACCATAGAAAAAACCAACAAATTATAAATAAAAAGGATTTAAGGTTCATTTGGAATAGGTGAATTTTTAATAAAAAACAATTAATTTTAAGCCAACAAAAAAACGAATTTTCCAAAAAATCTTTTTTTTAAAATAGACGATTTTTCAATTAAAAGAATAATTTATCAGCTAAATAAAATTTAATTTTCAACCAAGCAAATTAATTTTTCGCAAAAGAGAAAAATTAACAACTAAAAGAGATAATTAATCAATCAAAAACTAAACCTTTACATTTTTAGTTAAAAAAATTAATGTTCAACTGAAAAGATGATTTTTTAAACCAAATGGATGGAATATTTAACTGGAACAGTTACATTTTCAGTTTAACAAAATTAATTTTCCATCAGAAAAAAAAACAATAAATGTAAAATAAAATGATTTAAAGGGTCACTTTTATAGACACTTTTTTCATTAAAATGATGAATCATCAGCTAAAAAAAAATTAATTTTTATCAAAAGTTTAACTTTTCACGAAGTAATGAAATTTTCATTCCAAAAAGATGAATTCTGAACGAAAAAGGAAGTAGTTGATATTTCAACCAAAACAATGTTGATTTTTCATCAAAAACAGTTGAAAAATCATTGTTTTTGGTCGAAAATTGATTTTTCGAGGCTTAAAAGTCAACTCTTTTCTAAAACATTCGACTTTTTAGCTCTGAATCTCAACCAGAAAACTAATTAAATTATTATGGATTTTAAATTAATATTTATAAAATTTTTGATGTGTTATTAATTAATTAAATTAATTTTTTAACGGCCTCTTTGAAAAACAACAAATTGGAGTGACAAATGATTAAAAGAAATTCGACCTGTGTTTCATTTTTATAAGCTCATTAATCTGTTTAAAAGAAAATTATCATTTTTTATTATTTTTTTTTCAATTCATTGGATTATAATTTAAAGTTGTAGAAAGTTAGAGAGATTTAGTGAATGTGGTTAAATCTATTTCCCAGGATGGATATCGGGTCCCTCATACCGGCAGGTCTTCAAACAAACCAATTGGAGACAAACAGTATTTCAGCTGGTTATAATAAATTATCTGAAAATTTACGAAAATTTACACCATTAGCTTTACAATGCGCTATATTTTGTGGAGGATCGCGCTGCAAATACGAAAATTCGAAGGCCTGGCTTCCTGTGCACATGGCCATAAAAGACATATTTTCACATTGGTGAGATTCAAATTCGAAATTTTTAATAATAAATATAAATTATAGCATAAGTTAGGAACTAGAGGATTAAAAAATGTTTATACACTTGCCTTGATTCTAAATCGGTACCATCGAAACGTAAACAGTCAGAGCCGCCTGAACCGTTTCCAAGTGGAAGTGCGTAATATTTCGCAATAAATGCGATTGAGTACTCGCGCATTGCGGCCCTTCCGGGGCCAGAATCGCAACTGCCTTTCGCCCCACACCCTGCACGTGGTGAATTATCTATCAATTTAATTTAATTAATTATTTCACATATACTAGTATTTTTAATTAATTTCCATCCACTGTAGGGAGGTAATTGTGTAAAAAGTTCCAGTGCTATTAAATTGATTTCAGTAAATAAATTTACACACAAATTCACTAAAAATCATCCCTTAAGATATTAAAACCAATTTTCAAGGATCTTTTTTCTATTTTCCATATTTTTATAATAAATTTTTTATATAGGGGAGATTATCCAACAGTGAATAATGAGCCTAGAGAACTCATTAGTTAAAAGTACAAGTATAATTTAAATAATCAACTTTAATGTTAATTTATTAACATTTATAGTGTTCTAATTTCCAACTAATAATGAAATTCAATTATTTTGCACTAATTAATATTTTTAATTAATTATTATCTACTGTAAAATAATGTGCCCTAATTTATATAATTATTTTACATCACCACATTGAATTGTTAATGATTCTTTTCGAAATTATATATTTATAAAAACAAAGCAACATATTATTTTCAGAAGAATAATAATTTTATTTATTACAGTGAATGAATGGCAAAAAAACTTTGATCAATAGAGGTCAAATTTTGAATCAAAATTTCTTACGAACATTTTTCAAGATTTATAATAGAGCTCATTGGTGTTTCTTTTATAATATGGCGATTATGTTAAAAATAATTTATTACTAATTTGAGTAAATAAAAAAATTGCGGTATTAACATCTGCATGATGAATTAAAAAATCATAAATGACATTTGACCTTCCTCTAAAAACAACTCAATTTATATGCAAAAAATTAACATTTTACCTCAAGAATAGCAAGGGTTGAAAATTAGATCCGCTTTCAGAAGAAATTATTAATATCAAAAAAGGTCGAAAGATTTTGAAGAATTACATTTTATTTTTGTTATTTTGATAATTGCAAAATTAATAATAAAAAAATGTTTAAACGCTTTTTAAACCATCCTAAATATGTTTCGATAGGAACTTTAACACCCTCAAAATGTTTTAAAAAAAACAACAATATTTTAGCAATTAAAATGGCTAGAACTTAAATCAATATAAAAAAATTTGTAATTCTGAAAATTTTGGAAAAATCGGTAGAATAATTTTTTTCTAAATCTACTAAATTTGCTTTATTTACAAAAATCTTACAAGATTTCAATATTTTCAGTTTTTCAAAGATTAAATCTAATTTTTATAAACCTCACAAAAATAATATAATTTTCAAAAGCTTTTCAAAATACCCTTACTTTTTTTCAGGTATGTCGAAATTTTATAGCAGTTAAAATTTGTTTTGAAAAAAATGTTAAGATTTTATCAATTAGAATAGCCAGGTTTCAAACCTTCTCGAATTTTTTTCATCAAAACTACATCAGACTCAAAATTTACTCAAAAAAATAAAAACGTTTTAACAATAACATGACCAGATTCTCAATTAAATCAATTAAAAAAATACATAATTCTCAAAGTTTCAGAAAAATCGCTAATATTAAATTTTTTTAATCTATGTACATAATATGACCAATTTTCAAAAATCTTGTACGATTTCAATATTTACAGTATTTCAAGGACAAAATCTAATTTTTATAAACCTCAAAGAAAATAATTTTTAAAAGCTTTTAAACTACCCATAATATTTTGTCACAGGAACTTCATCAGAATCCAAATTTACAAAAAAAAATTAGCACATTTTAGCAATAAAAATTGTCAGATCTCGAGTTAAATGAATATTAAAAAAAAATTTATTCTTGCAGTTTTGAAGAAATCGTCAATATTCATTTTTTTAAACCTAAATAAATTGCCTAATTTTTTTTTAAATTCGTAAGATTTAATTATTTTCGGTTTATCAAGAAAAATCTCATTTTTATAAACTCCAAGAAACTAAAATAATTTTTAAAAGACTTTCAAAATATTTAAAATTTTTTTGTACATGTCGAGATTTTATTGCAGTACAAATTTATTTTCGAAAAAAAATGTGAAGATTTTATGATTGCAAATGACCTTACCCCGAATTAAATCAATATTTAAAAAATCGTCATTATCAAAATTTTAGAAAAATCGCTAATATAGATTTTTTTATCTATGTAAATAATGTTCCCAATTTTTAAAAATCTTGTAAGGTCTTAATATTTTCAGTTTTTCTAGGACAAAATCTCATTTTTATAAATTTCAAAAAAGTAAAATAATTGTTTAAAGTTTTTCAAAAAATCCTTTTCAAACAATCTTTTATATAAATTTTATTTGGAATCTACATAATGTGACCAATTTTCAACAATTTTGTAAGATTTCAATATTTTCAGTTTTTAAAAACAAAATCTAATTATACACTTGTATACAAAGTATTATATTACAAGTAAGTTATTGACTAACTAAATTATACACAAGTATTATTCAGTTGTAGAGCCTAACATGAAATGTAAATTATATTGAATTGATTTATTGTAATTCGATATTCTTGTATAAAAAAGGATGGAAAAATACTTACCTATTTGAATAAAACAATTATTATTCACTAGATAATTTACTGAAAAGAATACCTATACTTTTTGAAATTTATGTCTCAATATAGACATCAGGGTAGTCCAAAAAAGCTGTTTTTTCAAAATGGCTCCCCTATAAATTGTCCCGTTTTGTGGGATCTTCCAAAAAAAATTTTGAAATTTTTTTTTTAATTTACGAAATTCCCGAATTGCCAAATATTAAATTTACCGAATAATACAATTCCCGCACAACTTTATGATATTACCCAATTGGAGAATTTTAGAATAATAAATTTTCCAAATAATAGAATCCCCGAACAGTGTATAATTTTACTCAATTAGAAAATTCTCGAGTAATGAATTTTCCCGAATAATAAAATTCACGAACAGCTTATAATATTACCCAATTGAAAAGTTCCCAAAAAATAACATTCCTCAATAATAAAATTTCCGAATATGATTGAAACAAATGACGCAAATTGTTAAGTTTATGACTTCAAAAAATGATTGCTTCGTTGGAATAAATCTGAATAAATGCTGATCTGGATAAATGCTCGATTGCTATAAATAAATTAGTTTGAATTTTGAATATTTTGAATAAATTATTTTGAATTAAATTATTATTTCTTTGATTTAAATAAACCTAAATTCTTGATTCAAGTATAGAAAAATTATTGATTCAAACGTGTCCCGAATCAGTTCAAAGAATCGAACTGTTTGAATCAAATATATATTTCTTTGAAAGAAAAATCACATTTCAACGAATCTATACCTTTTGAATTAAGGAAATCATTTTCTTAAATGTAAAAAATATGTATTTCAATCAAGAAAATATAGCCAAAGAATTCATTTTTCTAGATTAACAAAAGATATATGTCTGGTTTAAATAAAAATTACTTCTGTTAAAGAATATTTTCTTGGTGCTAAGAAATAGGATTCAAGTAAATGCATTTACTTGGTGCTAAGAATGATTTTTTTCAGTGTACTGAATTTCAAAATCCCGAATAATAAAATTGCCGAAAATTGTATACGATTACTAAATTAAAAATTTTCTTAATAATAAAATTCTGAAATGATAAATTTCCAGAATAATAAAGTTTCCAAATAATAAAATCCTCGAATTGGAAAATGCCAGAAGAGTTTTTAATATTGATGAATTGGAAAATTTCCGAAAAGTTCTTAATATTACCGAATTAGAATGTTCCGAAAGAATAAAATTCCCGAATTGGAAAATTACCAAAAACAATTTATACTACTACCAAATTCAAAAATTCCCGAATAATAAAATGACCAAATTGGAAAATTCCCGAATAATAAGGTTCCAGAATTGGAAAATTTTCGAATAATAAATTTTTTGTATAATACAATTTCCGAATAAGAAAACCTCTGAATAGAAAAATATAATCCTCGAAATGGAAAATTCCCGAATGATAAAATTCCCAAACAGCTTATACTCTTAAGGAATTTGAAAATTCCCGAATAATAAAACACTCGAATTGCAAAAATCCCGATTAATAAAATTCCCGAACAGTTTATACTATTACCGAATTGAAAATTGCCGAATAATAAAATTCTCGAATGACAAATTTGCCGAATATTTAAGTTTCCAAATAATAAAATACTCGAATTGGAAAATTCCCGAATAATAAAATTTTCAATCAATAAAACTCCCGAATATGAAAATCGTCGAGTAATAAAGTTCTTTAATAGTTTATAATATTGCCCAATTGAACAATTTTCGAATAATAAAATTCCTGAATAAAAAATTTCCCCAATAATAAAATCCTCGAATTGGAAAATTCCCGAAGAGTTTTTAATATCAATGAATGGAAAAATTCTTGAATAATACAATTTCCGAAACTTTTCGAATAATAAAATTCCCAAATAATAAAATTCCCAAATAATAAATTTCCCAAATAATAAAATTTTCTAATGATCAAATCCTCGAACTGAAAAATTCCCGAAGATTTTATAATGTTACAGAATTCTAAAATTCCTAAACAGTTTAGAATATTACCCAATTCCAAAAATTCGGAATAATAAAATTCTCTAACTGGAAAATTCTCGAAAATTAAAATTCCACACAATATGAAAATTCCCGAATAATAAAATTCCCCAACTATTTAGCATATTACTGAATGAGAAAATTTCCGAATAATCAATTTCCCGAATAATAAAATTCCCGGATCCGTATTATTAAGAACTGCTCGAGCTTATTATTCGGGAATTTTTAATTCGCTAATGTTACAAACTGTTTGGAAATTTTATTATTTTGCCAAACTTACAGAAAGAGTTTTAGTTAATTATATTAAAATCGAGCTTAGCTACTCTTCAGTTAACTAATGCAGTTCGTGTTTCAGACTAAAAAAGTGCTCAAAATAAACGAGTGCAATAAATATAAAATTATATTATTTTTTAGTTGAAGTGTAAAATAAGGAAGTATTTAGCCTACCCTGATTTTCCCTATGAAGAAAATCAGAGAAGATTTTTTTTTGAGATCGAGTTTCTAAACAAATAAAAAATGTTTTTTTAAAAACATGAAACATTACCATAAGGCGTTGTTGGATTCAACAGGAAGTTTAAAATTTGGATTCTAAGAGTAAAACAGAAATAAAAGAATAATTTTTGAGCGAAATCTTCGCGCATCTATATTTTTTTACCAAAAAAATAAGTAGCTCGATGGTCGAGAACTTTAATTTTCTGATTGTGAATTCTCTTTTGTTAAAGCTCCTTCGTCTTTAACGAACACATTCTCTTCACATATCTTGTGCTTCGTAATCGATTATATTTAAAGTGATATATTATTAAGTATATATATATATTTCTTTACCTCAGTTACTTATTTCGTATTGATATTTATTTTCAGTCACCATGCGAAAAATGTATCATTTAATTATATTTATATTGTTACAATTCATAATATGCATTGATATTGAAACACATGTGTTTTCATTTTCTTGTCGTCACAAGTAAAATTATTTTTTAAACAATTCATTTTGTTATTAAACATTTAATTGCATCTTGTGTCGTTTGTCTATTAATTTAATTTGTTTATTTTTCAAATTATTTTTATTAAAAAAATGTATAGTAAATTTGTAGATCTTTTTTTATTGAACCACTTTTATCTTATCATTTTTTTCACGTGTAGCGCTTTTCCAACATTTAATTTGATTATTTTAATGTTATTTTTTACGATTAAAGAAAAAATGACGCCACCTATACAAAAATAATTTATAACAAATTTGTAGGTCTTTTTGGGGTGAAAAAATTTCGTTTGTTTATTTTTTTCAAAGCTTTTGTCGTTTGTCAAAAAATTGAATTTTTAATTCTATTTTTCAAGATTAAGTTAAAAACTACGCCTTTAATGACAAAAATGATAATTAGCAAATTTGTAAAGTTTTTACGGTGACCAAATTTTGATTGTTTATTTTTTTTAAGCTTGAACCGCTTGTCCAAATATGAAATTTTTTATTTTATTTTTCAAGATCAAAACGAAAACCATGCCTCCTATCAAAAAACGACAAATAACAAATTTTTAGGTCTTTTTTAGATGAGCAATTTTTGTCTCTTCATTTTTTTCGTAGTTTGTTTCGGTTGTCCAAAAATGGTTATTTTTTTTTTCAATGCTGTCTTTTACGAATAAAACAAAAACTACGTGTCATAAAAAAAGTAATTTTTGTACTCGTATATACTTTTTATTATCTTGCATAGTTTGACCCAAAAATTGAATATTCGATTTTTCGTTCTTTTTTTTGTCAGATGAAAATATCATATAATCATATTATATATGACTATAAGTGACGAAGACGCATTATTTATAGATTAAATTCGACTAAAACTAGATCGGGTGGCTTCAGCCCGGCATACAGTTTTAGCTGGTGCGTTGCATTTTACAGGCGCAAGAGGACGCTTTATTTTCAATCACAAAAGAAAAAAACAAGAACATTTTTCAAAAAATTGGCTTTGCTCCCCCGAATAGAATTCTCTTTGGATTATATAGTTCAAATATTGCATTTAATAATGCATCCTCGTAGACGTATTAGGTTCAGCGAAAAGCCGAGTCGTTTCAATCGCCTTAAAAAGATCCGCGATTTTTATTTTTCACATAAAACTAATACCTTTTCATTATGATGAGAATGGAAAAAAACAATGATGTAAAAGTCTGGTTTGTTTGAGTCCTGAGTGGCATTAATCCAATTTGAATTAGATTTTTGAGAGTCGATTTTATCTAAACTATGGAATGAAAAATTAATTTAAGGGTGACGGACGATGTTCTCGCAATGGCAAGACCAAGTACAATACAAATCTTAGAGAATAATATAATCTCACAATTCCAAGGCTGGAGTATTAAAACTTTGATAAATTTACAAACACCTGGAGAACACGCAAGCTGTGGGGACCTTCTTGAAGAAAGTGGATTTACATACAATCCCAATGATTTTATGAAGAATGGCAGTAAGTTATTAAACTTAGGGTCAATTTAGGTTAATACATTCGTTTTAATTGCAAACTTCCTTCACTAGGTTCAACCAAATTATAGTCTGACATGAACTGATTATTATTAAATAAAATATTGTGTACATTACATTGTGTACATCCTATCAGCTTCTGAAAAATTCCTATACTTGAAAAAAATATAGAAATTATATTATAGCAGGCCTCGGACTCATTTCAGAAGTACAAAATAGTATCAATTCTAGTATAAAGGGGGAGGGTCGGTAAGGCCGGTTTTTGGCCTAATTTATTTTTGGACTAAAAAATCTGAAAAAATCATGGTAGTATCTTATAAGTATCCCGAGTCGA